>NC_141145.1:4308400-4462378 GCF_053477565.2 Lygodium microphyllum
GAATCTGGTCCCCTATTTTCTTGTTTCCAACAGCAGGCCAAAACCTCTATTTTCTCTAATTTTACCCTAATCTAACCTTAATCTAGTGCAGCCAATATGAAAAACATAAATGTGGAACAGTAGTCCTAATCTAATGCTTCCAACAAACCCAAATACTTACCTGTTCCTCAGATTAAAACCTCCTAAGTCTCCTAGTTATCTCGAGCACTGGTTCAGGTTGCAAACCCTACTTCCATGCTCGATCTGATGTGCGCGATGCTCAAAGCTCGATTCCACCGGTCCCGGCAACGGAACCAAAATGTGGAAGCTCTTCAAGCTCTACCCCGAGACCTACGGACCACTTATTGCTCAAGTGTTTCCAACCGAGCAGCCATGGCTACCTCTCACATAGCCGACATGCAATGCCTACCTTACGGGTATAGTGAGCTTACCTTGATGCTTGATCGAGTACCCTCCTCTCTCTTGCACACCGGCAGCTCCACGATCCTTGAGGCAAGCTCAAGCAACCTCAATCCCTCTCCCATGAGCTTCATCCTCCATAGCCACGCACGAGACAAGAGAAGAGAAGAGAGGAGGAGAAGATGAAGAGAGAAGATGGAGAGCTCCTTCTCCAAGATCCCTCACCCTCACAAAATCACTCCCTCACTCCCTCACACTCTCTCAATCCCTTTCTCAAGCACAAGAAGGAAGGCAAGAAACAAAAGGAGAAGAAGAAGAAGCTTTCTGCCACACACGAGAATCAGCTCCTCATTCACTTTTTTACTTTATATACATGCCCTAATTTCCATGGGCGGTCATCCCCCTTTTTTTACATGGCTGGCCATTAGCCTAGGCCCCTTTTCTCATTGTCCGTCTATCCTCCTAGCTTCCTTTCCACCGCTTGTTTACATTTACAAATTGCACGGGTGAGATCTCGGCGCTCTTTTACAAGATTTTAGGGTGCGCCTTTTCTATTTTAAAATGCGCCTTTCCCCTTCGGCATTTTCCTTGGACTTTTAAGGTTGCCCTTGCGCTTTTGGTCTTTTTTCCTCTTCTTTCTTCAGTCGGGCTACCTTTTTTTCACCTTTGCCCTGTGTCTTTTTTGCTTTCTTTTGCTTTCTTCGTGTTGGGGTAAACATCTATGTTTTTCTATTCTTAACCAAACATAGTCATCAACTTTGAAATTCATGGCCTAGCTTTTCTTATTGGCTTGTTTTGTATATGATTGCTAGGCTTTGGCAATCATGTCTTTAACTTCATAAAAAATAGTAGCGTGCATGTTAGCAATATCATCAGCACTCTGAATTCTATTTGATAAAGATGCAACAAGTGTAGACAATCTATAACCATAAATCACTTCAAAAGGTGCTTTCTTTGTAGCTATGTGTGGTGTATTGTTATATGGAAACTACATAAATGTAAATGTGTATCCCATGTCTGTGGTTTAGAAATAGTGTAAGCACGTAAATGATCTAAAATAGTACTGTTAGTGGCTTCTGTTTGTCCATTAGTTTTAAGATAAAATGTAGATGAGAAATCAATATTTGTTCCTAGGTTAGCAAACAAAGTAATCCAAAAATTATTACAGAATCTAGAATCACGATTTGAAATAATAAGTTTTGGTAATCCATGATTAGTGAAAACAATTTTCAAAAAAAATTATGCTGCATGAGATGCTGTTAAAGTTTTCTTGAATGGAATGAAATATGCTTGTTTACTAAACCTATCTACAACAGTCCAAATCATATCATGGTTAGCTTTAGTATTAGGTAAACCAGTAATAAGATCCATAGAAATCTGTTCCCATGGTTGTGATGGAATAGATAAAGTCATAAGTAAACCATACTGTTTACCATGATGTCTCTTAACTCTTTGACAAACCAAACATTCAGAAACAAAGTTAGATACATCAGTGTCCATATGTGGCCAATAAAAATCTTCAGTCAATGTACGCAAAGTAGATATGATATCTCTATGACCTTGATATGGGGGACAATGAATTTCATTCAAAACAAAAGATCTAAATGGAACTGTAATACATAATCTCTTTTCATAAAACATGAATCCATCAGTGTAAGACACTGAATCAATAGGAATCCAGTTATTTCTAACTAATTTATTCCAATCAGATTGAAAGTAATATCCTGATGATAAGTATCTTTCATAGGGGTTAGAGAATCAAATGATATGATAGAGATATTATGAATGGTCAATCTTCTACTTAATGCATCAGCTACTACATGTTCTTTACCTGGTTGATACTATATAAGGGGATGAAAACTCTGAATGAAAGCTGCCCATTTGATATGTCGGTCAAATATTTGGGGTTGACTAAGAAGATGTCTAATACTTTGTTGGTCAGTCTTAATCATAAACTCAGAACCCATTAAGTAATGTTTCCATTGTCTTAAAGCTTGTACAACAACTAATAATTCTTTATCATAAGTGGAATATTTAAGTTTGGATGGTTTCAGTTTACAGCTAGAATAGGCTATGAGATGATTATCTTGCATAACTACGGCTCTTATTCCAGATCTACTAGCATCAGTAACTGCTAAAAAGAATGGTCTATTGAAATCAAGTAGTTGTAATACAGGAGTATGGGTTAATGCATGTTTCAATAAATCAAAAGATTTTTGTTGATTATCAGACCAATGATAAACAATACCTTTCTTTAAAAGTTTAGTCTAAGGCAAAGCAAGTAATGAAAAATTTCGCACAAACTTCTTGTAAAAACTAGCAAGACCTAGAACAAAACGTAACTCATGCACATTTTTGGGTACAGGCTAGTTTAATATTGCTTCTATCTTCTTAGGATTGATTATCTTTCAACGACTTAAAAACCAAAGACAGATGTTCATAACGCTCTTTCTCATTTTTACTGAATACCAAGATGTCATCAAAGAATACTATAACACAATGCTGATATTTCAAAAATATGTGATTCATCATTCGGCTAAACGTAGCAGGTGCATTAGTCAATCCAAAAGGCATCACTAGAAATTCATAATGTCCAAATTGTGTTCTAAATGCAGTTTTGAATATATCAGATCTATCCAATCTCACTTGATAATAACTAGATTTAAGATCTATCTTACTAAATATGGCAGAACCTTGTAGTTTATCCATAAGATCATCTACCCTAGGAATTGGATATCTATTATTTACAGTAATCTTATTTAGGGCACGATAATCTATGCACATGCGATAAGTATTATTCTTCTTTTTTACCAACAAAACAGGTGCGCCAAGTGGAGAACTACTAGGTCTAATTAATCCTCTATTTAATAATTCCTCAACTTGATTTTGAATTTCTTTCTGTTCAATTTGATTATGCCTATATGGTGCTTTACATGGTGGTTGTGTCTATTTTTTGGTCTTCAGGACATGAAGGAGATAGTCCAAGTGGTAAATCTTCAACAAAACAATCTTTAAATTGTGCAAGGAATTCTTTATGCCTAGGGTGCATATGTTTTTCTTTAGCTTGAAGTTCATTCACCCAAATTAGATAAGATTTACTACTTTTACGTAATGCACATTTCGTTTGAGTATGAGTAAGCAGTGTAAAATTATTAGATGTGTGCATACCATACAATGTAATGTGTTTTCCTTGAAAATGAATTTTAATTGAATGCGTGGAATAATCTATGTCAAGACTATCCTGATGATGCCAAGGCATACCTAGGATAATATCATTGGACTGTAAAGGTACAACTAGGAAATTCCTTTTTTTAGTGTATTCTCCAATTTTAATTTCTAAGTCATGCACCTCTTGTGTTCCATTATACCTTGTGCCTAAGAATGCTGCTTTAATATGATAATGCGTAGGAGTAGTTTGTAATTTCAATTCTTTCACTAACTTTGCAGAAATAAAATCATGTGTACTACCATCATCATGCAAAATAATATTTTCTTTTCCATGCACTAAACATTTCATTGTCAACAAAGAATGTGGAGTTGGCATACTTGGTAAAGTATCTAAAGGAGTAGCAATGTCGTCCTCATCTTCTGTAAAGTCAGGCATTTCCTTATGTTCTTCATCTTCCATTGCTCCAAGATAATTGATATAGACAGGTGGCTTCTTCGATTGGCAATTGGCTGTTAGATGTCCAGGTTGATGGCATTTGTAACACACTATATGTTTGGCTTTAGATACATTGTTGGCAATGGCAGGAAGTCTAGGAATATTAGGATTTGGCTGTGAGGATGGCTTAGGGTTTTGATTGATATTTGATGGCAAAGCAAGTGGTTTTGTCCAAGACTTACGGAAAGATGATGAAGGAAATCGACTTTGATTGAATCATCTAAAATTTGAATTGAATTGCTTAGAACCATAGTTACCATTTGCTTGAAATTGTTGTGGACGTTTGTCTCTTCCTCGAATCTTGTCTTTAGTGTCATGAGCTAAAGAAATTCCATTTTCAAGGGTTGCAGGCTTGAACATATTGACTTCAGCATAGTAATGCCCAAGTAATCTAGACATAAACTTGCGCTTGTGAGTCGCTTCAGGTACGTATTCAAGCATTTTGAGTTGCAGTAGGGCATTCCAAAAACGTTCGGTGTACTAGGAAATAGGCTCACGATCTCTTTGCTGAAGAAGATCCCATTGCTTTATGGCTTTTTCATGGAATTGTGGAGGAAGGAAATTCTGCATAAAATTCTTTTTGAAACTCTCCCAAGTAGTGGGACAATCTATGCTCTTACGAACCACGGTCCACCAAAGAGATGCTCGATCCACTAAATGATTAGTGACACATTTAATTTTGTCTTTTTCAGTGTATGTCTCTTCATGAAAGTAATCATCAAACTGACTGATGAATGCAAGAACAGTCTTTCCATCTCGGGTTCCATTGAAAGTATGAAATTTGAAATTTCTTTTACTTATCTTTGTTTCCTTGCGGATGGATTGAGCTTCGAGAGTCGCATCGATGGTTCATCGGATAAGATCTTTGGGTTGTGGTCCATCTTTGTCGGTGATCGATCATTGCAAATTGGCCAATTGAACTTGCAAAGCTTGTCAGGCTCTTCATTCTTCATCAAGCTACATCATAATTAAATCCAATTTTTGTTCCATCGTAGGTTCAGGAAGATCGACCTCTCTAGTGTGAGTACACTCGTTTCACCATCGCGACCTCAATCGGGGAACGTACCCACACCACGTGAGATGCCACAGAAGGCAAGACCAGGAAGAAGCATGTCAGCAAGCTAACCACGACATTTGGCCAAAGAGTGCTAACCAAGGAGGAAGGCAACCGCCCAGCAACCTTCTCACCACTTTAGTAACCACTCCAGTAACAATGAGCCTAGGAGATTTGCTTTGGTAGCACCCTCCCTTATGGTAAGAATTAAAGTACTGGGTGGAGGGAAAAGGGGAGCATACTGCCGCTAACTTGCAAGAGCAGGACGTAGTCACACTATCAAAGAGTTTTCTGTTCATGATATAAATCATAGAGTTCTTATGTTTATAGAAGAACTTCATTAGGATTTACATGAGGAACTTTCATACATAATTTAGTCATTGTTACCCAACATTTGACTTAGATATCACTTAATTTCATAAGTTCTTTTGTAGCTGTCATACAATTTTCAGTTGTACCATATATATTGACAAAAATTAAGTCTATGGGAACCCACAATTTGATCAAGTGGAGGTAATTGATAGTCTCCAGGCTAAGTCACATTGGTTCAAGAGGAAAATTTTCTTGGAAATCAAGAGAAGTGCCAAAAGTCCACTAGGTTTGTAGGGGACCTGGAATAATGGACTTATATGACTTATAAGTGACCTAAATGGTCAAATTGAAGTGTGGGAGCTGAAGTGAATGCAGCCCACATTTTTCGACGCAAAAATCAGGCATGCATACCTGTGGCAGATGGAAGATGAACTGTGGTCTATGGTGCATGCTCCAACGCATGTAAGCTCAGGGCAAACTAAAACTAAAGAAGGAGATACAAACAAAGAAGGTGAGAGCTCTTCTTGCCCGTCCATTTGGTATGACAAAAATTAATGGTATGATAGTCCATAAAAGGGGGAAACCTGAGGAAAAGTATTCAGCCTGCTCTTATGTACGTCTTCTTTCATTCTTTTACCATATTCATGGTCCAATGAAGCCCGTCTTGAACCCAAGTACTTGAGTGACTTTGGGGGCAAGCAAAGTGACTTTGTGGTTGTAAGAGAAGGAATTGACCTCTTAACATCAGGGCTTCATATGTGAATGATCAGAGAAGCTTATTCTTGGGATTATGTGCACTTTTGGAGCTTGATTATGGGCTGGAAATTACTGTTTTAAAACAGGGCTGAAGTAAATTTTATGCTTTGTCAATGCATTTCATGAGTTTTTTATCTATGTCTTGGATGTAGTAGAGTCTACCATCAAAATACTTGTGTCTTGGAGTTGTTGTCCATTAATGTTCATGAAATCGAAACTGTTTGAGCTTACATTTGGAGTATGCATTTGGATTAAATATGAGATAATCCCTAAATGTATTGGCTTATTATCCACATATGCATTTGATGTAATCAAGACAAAGTCTTTGATTCCATTCATGTATGCTAAGTAAAAGAAAAAACTTGAGGTTTTTTTCTTCAACTAAATCATCTCAAAAACCCAAATCTTATCAAACCCCAATCTTTTCTCCCTCTCCTAACCTTGAATCCCACACTCCTCTTCTGCTCTAAATCTCGGTGGAAGACCTTCAACCCCCAACACGACGACAACACAGATTCCAAGCCTAACGCTACACTCAGCTCCAAGGTCATTGCACGTCAACACTTTCTGGGAAGGCACAGAGATGCATGCAGTCTTACCTATCTTAGCCTTGGGGGATGCAGCACGAAAAGGAATCGTAGACATAGGCGCCAGTGTCAATGTCTTGAGCCACGCAGTTCTATAGGACTGGGGAAATCCACATGTGGAAACGGCTAGGTTCAATGTCACATTGGCCAATGGAATGAAGGTCACACCATTCGGGGTCATAAAGAACTAGCTAGTGAAGGTCGTAGGAGTGCAGTTTTTCATGAACTTCATTGCCATGAAGGGAATGGACTATGACATATTGCTAGGCCGACCTTGGATGAGGAATGCACGAGTTATTGAAGATTGGGGAAACAATCTCATCTTCTTGGGGAATAGAATAGAAGTGATGAGGGTTGAGATGGATACCTGGAAGACTACCCAGCCGACCTCGATAATATCTCAACCATGCTAAAAGGTGATGCACAGGCAAGCAAATCCTATGGGTCATTGACCAAGTACATTGCTTTCCCTGAGGATGAGCGGGATTGGATGCATGTCTTGGCAACCGTTGACCTACCATTCTCAGATGAAGAAGAGCTGTATAGGCAAGTTGCTAAATCACCAAGCGTGCTAGCAAGGGAGCCCATTGTGCCACTCTGCATGATGGCAGGAAGCTCACGTGATCCAGGGAAACTAGTCTCGTTCCATATCCCCACCAACAAGCTCGAGCTTCAGGGAATCATAGAGTCCCTGACCGCTAAACGAAAGGGCAACATGGCTGCTAATCTAAAACCCCTAGGTGATCTTTTGGCTAAGCCTAAGTGAAAATGGACCAAAATTCACGACCTTAACCTGTTATACAATTGGGATTTAGTCACTGAATAAGAGGAGATTGGAGAGGAAAACCGGGGGGATGACGAGCATCTAGAGAGGCAAGACTCCAATGATGAGGAGTACGAGGACTACTGCTCTATTGGGGATGAGAGTGAAGAAGAGCTAGACATGATAGAACATGACACTGAAGGGAGAACAATCGAATAGATCAAGGCAGACTCTAGGCCTAGAAGGGAAAGGACAGGCTAGAATGAAAGAGGATTCATGAAGATGGAGTGCGATAGATCCTGGTTGGAGCACATGGGAGCCATGGATTATGAGTAGGTAGGGGTGGTGCAGCCATTGGTAGTTCTAGTACTAAAGACAGATACACCTACTGAATTACAACCCCTTGCCAAAACTCCTTCCTCAAGTGAGGGATGTGAGTTTAACTCGGAGTCTGAAGTCAGTACAGAGAGTGATCCCAAAATACCCCAACCCTCTAAGATCAGGCGCACCAAAGGGGAATTGCCAGTCTACCTAAGGCGCAGACGAAAAAGAAAGGAGGCCATGAAGCAAACTAAGGACTCACAAGAAGAGAGGCAAAAGAAGCAGCAGCATCTCCCCAAACGCTTCACAAAGTTTAAGAAGGGTGATAGAGTGGTGATTTTGCTAGGAGCAAAGAGACAAGGGCAAGCCAGTGAGCCAATTGAGGGACCCACCAAGGTCCAGGAAGTCAACTTTGCAAGTCAACTTTGCAGTGGAAGGCGAGAAGCCTCGACTTGCGTTCATCACTGACGACTTGACCAAGGATGAGGAGGCTAAACTTATTGCTCTCCTACGAGAGTATATCGATGTGTTTGCTTGGTCCTTGGAGGAACTTAAAGGAGTCAATCCTAGGGTTGTGACCCATAATGTCCCAATGGTTCCAAATGTGGTGCCAACAAAGCAACGGCCTTACCCTATTAATAACACACCCATGCAGCGAAGGAAGAAATCGATAAGCTCATGGAGGTGGGATTTATATGTGAGATTGAGCACACGGATTGGGTATCGCCCATAGTGATCGTTATGAAAAATAATGGTAAAAGTCGAGTGTGCGTGAATTAAAAGAAAGTTAATGCCGCTACGAAGAGGGACAACTGCCCCTTACCATATACCGAGCACATGCTAGAGAGGGTGGCAGGCAAAGAAGCCTACAGCTTCCTGGATCGCTTCTCTGGCTATAATCAAGTGCAAGTGTACCTTGACGACAGGCACAAGACTACCTTTGCCACGGAGTGGGGTGTATTTGCCTACATCATTATGCCATTTTGGCTAATGAATGTGCCTGCAACCTTCCAACGATTAATGTGCACCATCTTCAAGGATATGCTTAGACCCGAGTTAGAGGTGTTCGTAGACGACTTATGCATACACTCTAGTTGGACCGAACACTTAGAAAAGTTGAGAGCTGTCTTTGAACGGTATCGGTTATACAACCTCTGGTTGAACCCCTTAAAGTGTCAGTTCTGGGTGAAGCATGGATGTACCCTAGGGCACGTAGTGTCAAGGAATGGCATTGCCATTGACTTCTCAAAAGTCAGGGTCATTGTCAACCTACCACAACCCATTAACTATAGGGGCATTCAATGTTTCTTAGGCCATATGGGATACTACCGACGCTTTGTATTGAATTAAGCGCTAATTGCTAGACCATTGTACAAGCTGCTTATCGTATTGGAGTGGACTGAGGAATGAGAGTGTGCATATGAATAGTTGAAGAAGGATCTTTCTATTGCACCAATCTTATGAGCCCCAGACTAGAGCATAGCATTCCATGTACATATAGATGCCTCTAAGTTTGCTATTGGAGCTGTTCTATGCCAGCCTGGTGAACATAACCTTGATTACCGCATGAGCTTTGCCAGCAAGCAGCTCACCAAAATGGAGATGAACTATTCCACTATAGACAGGGAAGGGTTAGCCATGGTGTTTGCTATAAAGAAATTTAGGCATTATCTGTTGGCCACACCCTTCGTCTTTTTCGTTGACTATCAAGCCTTGCTTTATCTTGTGAACAAGCCGTGCGCTACAGGTCACATAGCGAGATGGTTGCTTCTACGTAAGGGAAAGCAGCATTACATGGCTAATCACATGTCCCGCATACCCATAGGAGAAGCTGCTGAACAAGGCATACTTGACGAACTACCTGACGCTCATCTCTTTGGCCTGTCTAGCGAAGGAGACTTGTTTAGGGCTGATTTGACACCATATTGGGCCAATGATGTAGTTCAAGTGCTAGAATACAGTCTGCTTGAGAGACCTATTGAGAAACCTAGGCTAAGGAGACTTATCTTAAAAATCCAGCCATACCAATTGATTGCCGGCCAACTCTATAGGCTAGGACAAGAGAGTTTGTTGCGCAGATGCGTGTGAGCACAAGATGCACAATGTATTGAGAGAAGCGCATAGCGGGATAGCTAGAGGATAATTTAGTGGGGCTACGACCGCTTGTAAGATGCTACAATCCCAACTATAGTGGCCCACCCTATTCCGTGATGCTGCTAAGTTTGTCAAACACTACGATGAGTGCCAGAGGACTAAGGTGCCCATGCGCAAGGATAAGATGGAGTTGACCCCCATAATAGCTCGACAGCCCTTCGAAAAATGGGGCATTGTCTTCATTGGACCTATCAGTCCTACGGCACAATACTCCCAGGCACGCTACATCATTATGGCAACTGATTACATGACAAAGTGGGAGGAGTCAAGAGCCACTAGAAAGAATGATTCTAGAACCACTGCGAAGTTCTTGCGGGAGCAGGTCTTTTCATGGTTTGGCTGTCCAATAGAACTAGTGAGTGATCATGGCACGCACTTCATTAATGAAGTGATATCCCACCTACTCTCAACCTTCCCAATCATTCATAGAAGGTCCTCGCTCTACTATCCTCAAGCAAATGGCCAAGCATAGTCCATGAATAAAATCCTAGTCAACGTGCTTACTAAAATAGTATCCACATCACGAAGAAACTGGGATAATAAATTGATGGTGGCCTTGTGGGCCTATCATACAGCTTATAAGATGGCTGTAGGACAAACACCCTTTAGGTTGACTTATGGAACAGAGGCCATTCTACCATTAGAGTTCTTTGTCCCTAGCTTAAGGATAGCAGCTCAGGAGTGTTGGGAGGGAAGAGAAGCTTGGACCAACTGCTTAGTGGAGTTAGAGCGTCTCACAGAGACTAGACTCTAGGCCACCCACGCTCTGATTTGTGAGAAGGCATGACGAAAGATGTGGTTTGACAAGCATGTCAAACAGTGCAACTTTGATCAGGGCGACCTCGTTCTAGTATACTCTATGAAAGGTCACAAACAGAAAATGAAATTTTGAGGACTGGGACCTTTTCGGGTACGTGCAATTAGTAGAATAGGCAATGTTGTGCTGGAGACGCTCGAAGGTGAAGGAATAGGCTTCTTCAATGGCAGTCGCATGAAAAAGTACTATCCTCCTTCCCATCCGTTACACCTTGATAGATCAAGATGAAGAAGTAGTAGCACCCACCTACCTACGAATCATGGTCACTGCACAATGGACATATTCTTTTGATGCCTTGATCGACGAAGGGGCCGACTGTAATATCTTGACGCATGACCATTGGACATGCATCGATCAACCTAAATTACAGCCCACAAATGCTAAACTCAGTCCATTTGGGGGAAAAACTTACTCACTCTTAGAAAAATGCAAAGTGGTTGTCTCCATCGAGTCTGAAAGTATCCCAGTCTTCTTTTATGTGTTACCAAACACTAAGGGGGCCCGTAATAAGTCACTGCGAGGTCGCACTTTTAAAAATCAGACTAATTACAATGTGGACTACAACCTAGATCGCATACATCTTAGTGTAGGCAATGTGTGCATAGTGACTACTTTCAGTAAGGGTTATCTTGCACCTCCTAAAATTGCAGAGCCACCGATAGAGACCCCTATGGCCACGCCCATGATCAAGCCTAAGGAGAAGGGCGGGGATATCTCACCCCATGCTCAAACTGCCAAAATCAAGCCCACCCAGGCCATTCACAAGGCCAAAGTGTCCACACTCATATGGGTGCCAAAACGACAAGGGCCACCTCCTTGTAAGCTAGAGAAACGTGCTTCTAAATGCAAAAACTATCGGTCACAGCCTAAGAGGCAGCTTAGATGCTATTGACACAAGCGCACTACCATGCCACGATGGATCTCCAAATATCTCTTGCGGGCACAAGGATACTATGAGGGCAACCCCTGGATATGGGTGCCTAAGAGTGGACACTCAAGAGGCTCAACTCTAAGTTACCTCCGTTCAGTTAGAGAGGCTTACACATACAGAGCCTAGACTGCAAGGCAAGATGGACCAACACTGGTTGTGATTAATGAATCCCAACTCAATTATCGTCCAGATCTAGATGCCCCTGACTTATCCAAGTCAGAGGAGTCGAGCATCCCCATGCCAACTCAAATAGAATGCAACACACCTCCTATGCCACTAAAGCCCACTGCAGCATCTCAAAGTGCTCCAGAGTGCAAAGTCCCATCTGTGACTCCAGCAATGAAGTCACCATTGTCCAGCAAAATTGCACCATCACCACTAGCAGGTCTTAGGCCTTCGTACGAAAGACGATCTTTCCTTTCAGTGGCCAAGGATCTCGTTGAGACCTCAGGAAATGGTAGTGACATGCATCAAGGAGTTGGATGACACCTTCACCACATTCGCTAGGAGCTATGAGAGGCTTGACCTAGGACTTCTTGACAAACCCCTTGCTTCTGATGTTCGTGCGTTGCCATGCACTTGGGAAGACTACAAGTTTATGACCATTAAATTTTCCAAAATTTCCACTGAATTAATTGCAAATGGCAAAATCTCAAAGGAGCAAGTTGTTCTCAGAAGACTAATCACCTCTTACCGCAAGCTTGATTGCTCTATACCTAAACAAGAAATGGAGGAGCTCACATAGCTTGCCAGCTCTGTCTCTTCGTTCTTACAACTGTGATATGCCTTACGACTCCAATGGGAGGAAAAAGGCTGTCGTATCATGACCAATGATGAGCAAAGGAGGGCAATCAAAACAATTGAACATGACCCTACTTATGTGGCACCTCTTTCATTTAGGGTTTTGGCCATTACATGCAATATACACTTAGATGACGAGGTGTTGGCCCACCCTTACATTGACCAATTTGTCACGGAAGAGGAGTTGCACATTGCCAGTTGCCTCAATTTCGGGGACATCTTTCATGATGTCTTGACCTATATCACCCAAGCTTCCATGCGACCATGCGAACTTGATCGTCATGCCCAACTTGAATATAACCCTAACCTTTATACTTGGCTGTTGGCCAAGTAACTTGCCCCAAACAATCCATGCAAGCCCTCTTTCTCCCCTTGCGAATCCTAGGAAGGATTCCCTTAAAACTTAAGGAAAAGGGGGGGAGCAAATGAGAGCCAAGTGATAGGTCAAGTGATGTAGCAAAATATATAATGGATGAAAATGATCAACTGAATTCAAAAAGGAAAGAATACAAGGAGGAAATAGATGTTTCTTGTGAATGATTTCCAAGTTTCATTCCTCTGAATCAGCACAAAAAATTGTCACACACATTCTTTCTTGGGTTCTTGTTAGTGATGAGTCAATTTATAACGCTAATGTTGGCTTGGTGTGATGACAGAGGCACCTACCATGGCAGGCACAGAGTAATGTTGGCTTGGTGTGATGACATGCACCTACCATGGCAGGCATAGATGTTTCTTGTGAATGATTTCCAAGTTTCATTCCTCTGAATCAGCACAAAAAATTGTCACACGCATTCTTTCTTGGGTTCTTGTTAGTGATGAGTCAATTTATAACGCTAATGTTGGCTTGGTGTGATGACAGGCACCTACCATGGCAGGACAGAGTAAACTCCCATTCACCAAAGCAGAGCCGACAAAGTATGGAATCAGCGTCAAGACGTATGGATTTAGCCAGTTCACGTTCAAGCATACCATGAATTTAGATGAAGCCATCCTGGAAGAGCCAACGGTGAGGGAGTTGGTGGACAAATGTAACCTTCAAAAGTACGTGGAAAAGGTCAGATAGGTTGTAGAATATAGCATGTGTGTGGACTTCTTAAGGAGCTTTGATGAAGGGAGGAGCTATGGCATGGTCACAGTAAGCACTGGTGACCAGGAAAGAGGGGTGCAAGTGTCTCTTAATGTAGACATTGTTGAGAAAGCCTTAGGGCTTGTGTCCAAGAAAGAGAGGCGCCCAAAAAGAGATGTGTATACCATGATGGGAGTTAGAAAAGAGGACGTGCACATGGTGGATGGAATCAGTTTGGCTGACATTCCAGACTCTGCAACAAGGATGCAAGCTAAAATGGTCCACACCCTTTTCTCGGGCCATAGATACAATGTACTAATGAATAGAATCGGGGTGCCATTATTGGAAAGCATCACGATAGGAGTTCCAGAGGAGGTGGATTGGAACGAATTTGTCCAGAAAACTATCAAGAGTTCAGTTGCGCTCCTGGCTCTAGCCACAACAGCAACTAGTGGGGAATCTCCGGCCTCTACTGCACGATCCACATGGAAAAACCTACCTCAAAAGCCTCCACAATCAGATATGGCAGTGTCCTGACGAGAATCATCAACGAGGCTATCAAGGATGCCGGCGTAGAGGAAGAGCAAGCTATGCACCAAAGCTCACCTCACCACAAGGAAGAAGGCTCAAGTGAAAAGACGGTAAGCGACAAAGGAGAGACGAAAATACCACCCACTCAAACGGCCAAACCACAAAAGAAAATGAAGACTGACAAGAGGGAGAAGAAGAAGGAGGAAAGACTGAGCAAAGAGGAGTGGGCCAAGGTGAAGAGGGCTCAAAGAGAGTCAAGGAGGGTGGAGGAGGAACGAAGAAAAAAGGAAGAGGAAGAACTCGAAAGAGTAAGAGAAGAGTCAAAAAGGGCAGAAGAAGAGAGGCAAAGAAGGGCAGAGGAGGAAGCTCACGAGCTAAGGATGAAAGAACCGGCTGATTTGGCAGAGGCCACACACAGATCTATTGAAGAAACCCATGGGGGAGGAGAGATTGACCCTTTGATTCCCCACCATGAGGCTGAAGCAAGTCGCAGTGTGGAAGTGGCCCCATTGGTTGTAGGCAAGGGCAAGTCCCTGTTGCACCCCCTACCTTCCTCCTTCGTGCCAGTGCCAACCGACACAACAACTGCCCCACAACCCACGCCCTCTCTGAACACGGCCCAACAAATCAACATGATGCAGATGCTTGTCAGTAAAGTGGCTGAGATTGTACCGGAAACTAGAGTGAAAAGACCCACTATTGTAGATGCTGAGTCTAGGAAAGATCCGAAATGGCAAAAAGCTAGAGGTGTTAACTACTATAGCCCCTACTCCCAATTCCACTTGGTGCAGACTTTGATGCTTATGTGGCTAAGCTCCTGGCATAGTTGGACAAGGAAAAGGAAGAAAAGAAGGTGCCCCTGGTGTAGTTGGAGAAGGAAAAGGAAACTTCGATAGCCTTGAGGCTAGAAGTTTCAAAGCAAGGAGCCAACCGAAAAAGGGAGGTGAAAGTGCTGCAAGATCAACTAGAAGCAAAAATGAAGGAATCCCAGGACAATGAGAGCCACCTAAGACAAAGGCTGAAGATTAAGGGAAAAACCTAGTGGTAGACTAGTGGAGCTTAAAGTTGCTAGTGCAACAATATGTTGACCTGGAACCAGAGAACTGCCAAAGTAGAAAGGTATGGATAGGTGAGCCAAGTGAGTGGCAAGAGGATACCATAGCTTTTCAGCTATGGTATGAACTCGAGGAACAAGACAGACTGGAGAGAGAGATAGAGTTCCTGGCACAGGAAAGGCCGGCAATCCTCACAGCAGAAGCACAAAGGCTGCAACATGAGGCACAATGACTATAAGGTGCATTGGAGATTGCCAAGGGAGACACAGAGGCCCTCATGGCCATGGCCTTCACACAAAGAAGATTGCACCTTGCAGAGATCCAAAGCCACGAGCAACTAGCGCAAGAAAAGTTAGAACTAATTGCTGAGGCAGAACAGAGATTCAGCATTGCAAATCAAGCAAAAGAAATCGTTGAAGAACAGATGGCTCAGAAATCCAGGGAGTGGAACTAACTCTGGGTCTTAACAAATGAACACCAACAGGTGGTAACCACCTTGGCAAGTGAGCTGGAAGAGGAAAGAAAGAAGATGGAAGAGAGAGCCAATGAGTGGGAAAAGAACAATTTTGAAAGGGTTAGGCAATTAACAAAACGCTTGGTGGTGGTTGAGTGCAAGAGAGTGCTTGCCGAATCCAGGGCAGAAGTTACCGATGTATGCACCAACGCACAAAGGCAAGCCTTTCTCACCATAGTACTACATGTCACCCAAACGAAGGGCAATGATGCAGTGGAGAAGGTATGAAGGAAGCTAGAACTGACTACCCGAGCGCTAAGGTATGGCCTTCAAGAACGGGAGCTTCCAATAGGCACAGGAATCACGAAAAAGCAGCAATTTCACTACCTGCACCATGCCCACCTCTCCACTGTTGAGCTTAAGGAACTTGGGTTTGAAGAACAGGAGCACCCAACGCCACCACCACAAGTGGCCCCAGCAGTGGCCGAGAAAAATGTCGAAGAGGGTTCGAACTTGGAGCAAGATGCTGAAGAACAACAAAGAATGCCCAGTTTTCCTCTACCAGACCTCCCACCTGAAGAGCCCAAAGATGCCCACATGTCCAAGTGCATTGTGGCAGCAGAATAAGAAGGCAGGAACTGGCAGAGGAAGCCCAACGCAGAGCACGGTCCACTGCCTAGACAATTCCCTAAAGAGTCGGTGCCATTATGAGGGGATCCCAACCCTATCGATTGGCCTAAGGAATTTGTCATATGGCATGACCAGGAGTTCCAGATGAGACCATTTGAGCTTTCATTTGCTTATCCACACTCTCTGAACCATGCGTTGCCTCTAGGCATTCTAGCCAAGATCAAAGACCTGGCCAATGATTTTGCAAACAGGTGGATAGAGGAAATGAGCCTCATAATAACTAGGTGGAGGAAAGAGCTTGTAGATTACTGGCAGGACAAGGTAAACAGGGTTCCCAAAACCGTCCAAGGCTATGAGGCACAGCTTCAGCTGAAGTGGAAGAGGAGGATTTGGGATGCCAATTTTGACGCCTGAACTACCTTCTGTAGCTCACTTCCTGAAGAATGCAATGAACCCATCTACATGCCCTATCCCCGTAGGCATGGAGTTGATTATGACAAAACTATTCATGGTGATTTTGAATTTCCTACAATATATAATGTAAATGCCCGAAATCCCAAGGAATGCCTAGTTTTTAGAATAGAGGATCTCCTCCCATCTATCAACTGCTTCCTCGTGGATTTTTCTTCTTGTCCGAATCTAGCCTTCCTAACCACCTGTAATTATCTTAGGCTTATCAAATTCCTATTGATGCAGAGACCTACAGTCGAGGAAGCCCACCTCCCTCCCCTCTTTTTAGACATCAATCTGAGGATAGATAGTAGGGCCATGACTAGATTAATGATGAGGGCAACCCTGCTTCCCTTCTTTTGCCTAGAAATCTTAGAGAATATGAATGATATCTGCTTCACGAGGTGCAATCATCCCTTCTTTTCATCCACACCTCTGAAGGCCCGGGCCGCTATTAAAGAATATCTATAAAGTCGTGCATTCCTACCCCAATGCTTGCGACCACCCCATACTCCAGCTAAAGGTGATAGGCACTAGCCAGAATGCCTTCTTTGTATGCAATTCTCAAAAAAAAAAAAAAACACGAGGGCTCACTTTGCTCACTACACCTAGGGTTCACCCCTACCCTCTTCCCCCACTTCACACTTAGGGCACATCAAGGGCAAGACTTCCAGACCTGTCACCCTAAGTTCTACACTACACCTCCAACAACACACGAACTGGGTCCTTAAGTGTGTGACATTACCAAGGGCCTATCCAAGGTTAGACCCATCTCCCAGTTCCACTACACATGCACTTACACCATACCGTGAGACAGACACACCCCTTAGGGAGTGCACAACTTTAACTTACAGGCTATGATCATGACTCAATGACTGGCAACCGACCTAAGGAAGACCATTCATGACATCTACTAATCACTATAAATTTTTCCATAAGTCAGACAAGAAACCATTATAGTAGCTTCAGGAGCTTTTGCATACTCCGACAGTTAAATGGACCAACATGCTTGATGTGGCCGACCATGTGCCTGCTGATGGCTACCATGACTCAACCAAATCAAGCACATAAAAAACTCAGTGATGGACCCACCATTGGCATAGATCTTGGAACCTCATATTCTCCAAATGATTATAGAGCCCTGATTTTGATAGCCGTCTCGCAGAAGGGGAGCTACAACTGTGTGACAAATGTCAAGCATCTTCATGAAGATCAAAGCATGCCGGAATCTCTCCGGTCATCATTAATCAAACTCCATCACCTCTCATTCACAACAGCACCTTTTGATTGTGGTCATCTACCCACCAGTTCCACTTAGCAACAACACAAGCTACCCTACTGCTCCCCACCCCATTGCCATGGGACTGGCACTCAGCTAGGAGGGGGGTAATTTTTACCACAGCACAGAGGATCAAAAAATGGAGTAGAGGAGTAGAAAAAATCGAAGAAGGAGATAACTGAAAGGGCACAGGAAAAAGGAAGGAAAAGGCACCCCTGATGGAGGTCAAACCCTAAAAATATGAATGAGGACCTCTCTAGAAGGCCTCAGTATCACCTCGAGAAAAGAAAAGAGTAAAAGTGCACCATTAAATGTGAAGTCACTCCTGAATCCTTGTAAAAGAGCGTCGGGCTCACTCCTGTGCAAATTGTATGCATTAGTTGGGAATGGGATAAGTTAGAACAGTGTCAGAGGGGTTTTTGTCGAAAGGTCGAATCCACCGGGGATCAAAAGTAGAAGGAAGTAGAGATAGGAGATGGAAGAGAGTATAGAGAATACCCAAGTGGTAAACACAAAAAAAAAAATCACAATGAATTGAAACAATATGTATTGAAAGAACCTAGAATCTTTGCTCTACTCAGAAGCAATCTCCGGGCATTAGTTCTCTTAGAGCTCCTTCGTAGACCAAAAACGTGGATAAAAAAAATCAGCTCTTTCTCTGCTGCCGAGAACCCAAATCTGATGGCTCCGTTGGCTCCAAAAGGGGGGTAAAACCCGAGGACACCTGATCACGGATCTCCTAGATCACTCCTTCTTCTTTTAGTTCAATTTGTAGTTTTCAGCCTGTTTACAGCGATTGCGACGCGCACGATTTCGTCAATTTTTCCTTGTGAAAATTCCCTAACTGGCTAAAAAAGCAACTAGCTTTTTGCATGCCATCCTAATCTAGAAGCTTTTTCTGAATTTTTCAGATTTTTACAATAAATAATATAAAAAATAGACTTAAATTATCCAAAAATCTAGTATTTTTGGATAATCCATGCAACTCGCACTAGTACTAATGGCTCAAATCACATTGACTCTCTAGATCAATAGAGAAGTTGGATGATGATGCATTCCATACATTTTCACACTATGCCATCATAACATCACGACATCCACCCCCTCTAAACTTGCATATCCTCCGGTATGTGCCAAAATCCTAGTTGTCACCGGATTTTGAGTCCTCCTCATCCTCTGCACAACCATATCCTTTACTTCTTCATCTTCCATATCTTCTTGGCTAGCCCCTGTATCATGGCCACTATTTTCTTCCAATTTTGGCAACTCATAAGCAGTAGATTCCTGCCTTTTGAATAATTTGATTCTTTTCCCTGCTACCGAAAGTTTTATGGCTGTCCCATCCAGCTCATTTAATGCATAAGTAGCATTATCAAACACTTGTCTTACCACATAGGGTCCAAACCATCTCTTGGAAACTTTATGCATGGCACTATGCTGGTTATCTAAACTACTATCATAAACCAATACCCAATCCCCATCTTGTATGGTTCTTGGTCTGAGTCTATGTCTTTTGTCAAACCGGTTCTTGTTCTGTATCCTTGCTACCCTTAACTTTGTAGTTGCTCCCTCTATGTTTTCTGACTTTCTTTCCAACTATCTAATGCGTAAGGCCAACAACTCCTCTCGATTCAACTCCTCCTCCCAAGGTAACACACTCCATGTGACAGTCATCTCTTCTATCGGCATGATAGGTTTTTGACCATACATCAATTCTGCAGGCATATATCCTGTAACAGCACTATGAGTTGTTCTGTCAACCCACAAAGTATAAGGGAGCAATCGTGGCCACTCTTTTATCTTCTCTCCACATGCTTTTGCCAATGCCTTCACAATAGGTGGATGACCTCTTTCACTTTTGCCATTTCCTTCAGGGTTATAGGCTGAAGTTAAAGCAATCTTTATCCCCAACCGTGCAAAGAAATCATGAGCTTCATCTGCATCCAACTCACCCCTATCTGCTGTAATTTTTCCCACACAGCCATATCAACAAAAGATCTCTTCTAAGAGAAAAGTACATACAGCATTTGTCATCTTAGTACGTAGAGCTCTCCCTTCCACTTGATTAGTCAAGTCTTCACAAGCAAGCACAAGATACCTCATTTGTCAAAGACCTGTAGGCATTGTGACCAAATCCACCACCCACTTAAAATGAAGAGACAATGGATATGTGGGTTGCAATCCATCCTGATGTCTCACAGTTGAATACATTTGACATGTCGTACATGTTTCCATAAAGTGAGCAACATCCTTATACATACCCTGCCACCAATATCTTTCTTTGATCTTTATAAAAGTACCCCAAACACCTCTATGACCAGCCAACAAACTTTCATGAAATTCTTGCATTACTTTTACTTGTGAAGCACTGTCACCCAAAACTCGCAATTGCATACCCTGTTTCTTTTTAGCATGTTTCCATAAGTATCCATCTTTTAAGAAAAATCCATAGGCTTTCCTCTTGATCTTCTTAAACTCCTCATCTAATCATTCATCTCTATTTGTTAATGTACTGAGATATTGACCAATTCTTAGCCATTCTCCTGCATATTTGTCTTCCAGAAACACTTCTGCACAAGATGCAAAATATCTAAAGTGTCTTCCCTTGTTTTTTGGAACTAAATGCTTCTCTATCAAGATTTCTATTTACAACATATAAATTTATTTAGAGACACTATATGGCATGAGATCTTCCCTGGTAGTCACAATTTCATTCTTTTGTCTCTTCACACCTTCAAACTAATATAGGATTGCATGAATTTTACCATGGCATGAGTTCATGGCTTAGAGACTTAGACACAGGATCACATTAATTTTTATTATGTTAACCAATTTGTTTAACTCAGGATAGCCCTTGTCCATTGCAGAGATCGAGCTGCAGAGTGAGTGTTTCTCATAGCCTTCCTCTTTGTTTTTCTCGTATGGAGAGTTCCAAAGCACTTACTCACTTTACTTTGCCCATCCATGCCATTTCCTTCAGTTCCATAGGCTCTTTGCTTGTAGCAGGAGAAGAGGATGATGGCATCAAGATTATCAGTACCATTGACAGCTTTATTATGAGAGTCCTTTAAGGCCGCAATGCACCTATCATTAGCCTTGCACTTGACCCCAACAATGAGTTTTTGGCATTAGCTCTGCTAGTAGTGATGGCTCTATCATGTGCACAAAATGTTTGTTTTCTGAAAATCTATGCAAAGTTCTTTTGTGGACACAATGTTGCACCAGATGTTTCCCAACACTCATAGTCTCACTCTTTACTCTCTAAATGCAATCAGACATTGCAACATTTCATTCAAGTTCTTGTTTTGTGGAACTAAATGCTTCTCTATGAAGATTTCTATTTACAACATATAGATTTACTTAGAGACACTACATGGCATGAGATCTTCTCTAGCAGTCACAATTTCATTCTTTTGTCTCTTCACACCTTCAAACTAATACATGATTGCATGAATTTTACCATGGCATGAGTTCATGGCTCAGAGCCTTACATATAGGATCACATTAATTTTTATTATGTTAACCAATTCGTTTAACTCAGGATAGCCCTTGTGCATTGCAGAGATCGAGCCGCAGAGTGAGTGTTTCTCATAGCCTTCCTCTTTGTTTTTCTCATATGGAGAGTTCCAAAGCACTTACTCACTTTACTTTGCCCATCCATGCCATTTCCTTCAGTTCCATAGGCTCTTTGCTTGTAGCAAGAGAAGAGGATGATGGCATCAAGATTATCAGTACCATTGACAGCTCTATTGTGAGAGTCCTTAAAGGCCACAATGCACCTATCATTAGCCTTACACTTGACCCCAACAATGAGTTTTTGGCATTAGCTCTGCTAGTAGTGATGGCTCTATCATGTGCTGGTGCCTCTCATCTATCAAGAAAATCCACACACTGTACCATGTTGCACCGTGGGAGGAATGAAATTTCTTGGCATCCAAAGGGAGGTGTCTTGGTAGTTCTTGGCACAAAAAATGGCATGGATGTGATTATGTATGATTGGGATATAGGTGAAAAGGTCTTTAGCCTCAAAGGTGGGCATTCAGCTTTAGTTGGCTGATTAGCCTGGTCACCAAATGGAAAATACCTTGCAACTGCATGAGGTGACAATCAGGTCATCATATGGGATGTGGATAACATGCAAGACATATACTACCAGAAGTTTGAATCTCAAATCTGCAGCTTAGTGTGGAGACCGAAAGGAAATGCTTTAGCCATTGGTGACTTGAATGGAAAAATTGGTATTTGGGAACTTGTTGTTCCATCTCACATGACCCTACCTGGTAGTGATGCTAGTTTGCCTTTAGTTATTGATAGAGAAGTGATGCTACACTTCAGTGATGATGGGGAGGATGGAGAGCAGCCTCATAGTGAGGAAGAAGGTGGATATTCACCTGATAGAAGACCCAATTCTCCTTCACATCCTGATTTAAGAAAGAAGGAAATGAACAAAGGTCATGACAAGCTCCAGCAGTCATTCTATTAAAGTTGAGGCTCTGCTCCAGAATAAAAACATAAGCTTCTCGTTTGGAGTCATTATAGGTGGACACCTAGTGCATGCATTACAAACTCCTTTTCATCCTTGCTCTACTATGCCTAGTTCAAGCAAGCCCCATTTTCTTTTTTACAATCTCATAGGCAGCATCACCAGCTGTTAGAATGAAGAGCTATCACACATAGAGGTGCTTTCTCCCTTGCAATGTTCTCATAATCAGATGCGTGATGATCATTGATCACAATAGTCAAACCAGGCTCTATTGCACCATTGATTTTGCTTGGTGATTTGTAGGTGGAGTTTCATGATGCAGGGAAAGGGGTTCCTATGTCCTCAATGATAGACTATTTTGGCTTCAAAATGGCTGCTATGAATGATAGTGGCTGCATTTTTGCATCTCATAGGAATGGGGAAAAGAATCCAAGTACCATACTTTATCTGCCTTTAAGTAGCTGGGCAAACAATAGTGAGGTCCACCCATTCCATTTCAATTAACTTTTTGTGTAGTATGTCTATTGTGCTTCTCATAGATGAATGATGGAATGATAAGTTTTCTTGGTAATGATTCAGTGATCAACGCGGCTTGCAACAGAGGAGGAGGCAAGGCATTAGCTCTTGGATGTGGATGGGTAGCTGTCTCAACTAGTCTCAACCACCTCCGACTATTTTTTGAAGGTGGTTTGTAGGTGCTGCCTCATTTTCAAAGTCTGAAGTATGAATATGATCTTGAATAAAGCTACTTGTGACTTGGCTTGATTGTTATTCACTATTGTCATTTGTATGTTGCAGACTTCCTTACTGTCTTTGGTAGGACCAGTGGTCACCATGGAAGGTGAGAAGGAGCTTCTCCCTATTGTTCTACATGCAAGCTCTCCCTTGTCTTGTGACCAGTAGGTAGATGCACCTTATGTCAAGCATAGTCGTAATACTGCAAATAATTGTTGTCTTGGTTTGTGATGAAATTGCATGATTCTTTTTCTCTAATTGTGTATTCATTTCACGTGATGCAATTCACGATATTCAATGTGGCAGAACAACAAAGAAAAGTGTTGGAAGGGCCATTACCCTTGAGTCCTTACTCTCACCTTACTTGGCTAGATTTTAGCGACACTGGTTTTCTTAGCTCATATGATTCCAAGGTGCTGATTATTGGATCCATTCCAAAACTAATCGTTTCTAGATTTTAAACCTGAGCTCTTTTAGGTAATGAGAAAGTTGTCTAGTAGATTGGATAATGAGAAAGCATATATATGTGCATAGAGACACTATTGAGCCTCTTTCTATTCCTTGTGCAGGTCTTTCTTGATACTTATTTGTGCTATCTTAAAGGGCTTTGATGCAATGTTCAATATTCTTCAAGAAAAGCTGGAAAAGTACATGAATCAGTGGGAGGAATATTATTGAACTAATTGCTTCACATCTCTAGTTGAATCTTCCAGTATTAAAAAGGTGTGCAATTGAATTGCAACCTTGTTATCACTCTGCTTTCCCATTTTTAAAGCTATAATTAAACTTTGTGTATGGTTATGCTTTCTTATGCCAATATGTACTGGTATAGTGTTTGGTCAGGCACTTTGCTGGAGTTTACAAGCTTTTCTTTTCTCAATAGAATTCTTCTTTGCTTAAGAAGGAGACAGATAATCTAGACAATGTATCAGAAGAGGAGAAATTGGATGCAGAACTTGAATAAGTTCATAGTGAGCTACACAGTGTATGTTAATGTTTTATGTTCAAGGTGAGACATGCACCTTGCAAGTTTCATTATATACATATGACTACACATGATTTCATTGTGCTTTCTCAAACACTCTGGTTGGTATATGTGTGATAGGTTGGGAAAGTGTCAACAAGAATACGCAAGGAGATGCGCAACTTGGAAAGATTTTTAGTTGTAAAGAAAACACATGAAGATGCTCTGCAGGATACTGTAGTATAGCTTAAAGGTGAAGAGCATCATGACATGCTAGAAGGTACAAATTTCTAACATTTTATTGTAAGCCATAGTTTACATAAGGGTTGCAGACACATGGGTTTTGTGAGGCTTCTATCTTGGAGTACATACAGCTTTGGATGCTGAGAATGAAGTTGATGATTAGTATAGCAAGCTTGGAAGTGAACTGCAGAGAGAAAAAGAGGAGAGAGAAGACTACAGAAGAGAGAGAAGAAGTGGAAAAGTGAGAGAAAGACTGACGAGGAGAGAGAAATACTAGAATAGGAGAGAGAAAGACATGACAGAGAAAGAAGCCATTGAATTCAAGAGCAAGGTGAAGAGGAGAAGGACAATATTGTATTAACGTGTTAAAGATGAGAAAAAATTTACTTGTCCTCTCCTTTTATAACAATGTCAATGTGACATGGCATCAATATTATTTACACACGACATCCCTATTCTTCCCAACTTCTTACAATCCATCCCATCCCAAAGGTTTTTGCTCTCAGTTAGTCATTATCACATACAGGTTCTATTGGAGGAAGGAAATATCCATCTTAGATCATAGTGAAAATTCCATGGCTAAAGTATTGCAGCATCATGCTTTAATTTGAATTATATAGAAGGGGCCATGAAAATGCACTCTCTTTGAATTTTAGATTTATAGAAGGGATATAACTATTGCCTCCAAAATTCACACAAGGGGTATATATAAATGGTTTAAATTTTTTAAAAGGGGCTTTTAAACTATCCTTTGAATGCACATGATATATAGGGCTTCTATACGGTGATCCCTCTGAGAGCAAGGGTTGCAGGTTCGATTTAATGCAAAATGTTATTTTGTAGAAAACTTTAATGATAAGTGTAGATTGATTACAAAAGAAACTAGAGTTCATCACATGTTCACTTTAGATGCTAGAATTCCTACTATGAATGATGTTATGTAAACTAAAGGCAAATGAGTGATTGCAAACATTAAAATATAGCACAAATATATTAGATATGCAAATGTGTAAATGTTAAAATTAATGTATTTTAAAGGGCTGATTACAAGGTTTCTTGTTTTCAGAGTTAAAAAATTTCATAAAGCGTATAAAGCATGTCAGTTTGATAAGCAAGCAAGATAATATTTTTTGCATGATAGAGATATGGGTAGAAGTATACTTGATATTGTGAACACACATATTTTGGGGCCTACATAGAATATATCTCTTGGTGGTAGAAAATAATTTATCATGTTTATTGATTATTGTTCAAGAAAGCTATAGATATATTTCATGAAGAAAAACAACAATGTATTTGAGTGCTTTAAAACTTTCAAGGCTGCTATTGAAAAAAAAACCATACTTGAAAGTTAGTACTTGAGGTCAGATGGAAAAGGAAATTATCTCTCTAATGAGTTCAATGACTTCTTGAGGTCTCATGGGATAAAGAGACTCTTTACTCACAAATATATCCCATATAAAAATGGGATTATTGAAAGAAAAAATAAACATATTACAGAAGTTGCACGACCATTGATGTTTGAAAAGAATATGCTAAAATATTCTTGATATGAATATATTTATATTGATGTCTATATTATCAATAGCTTTCACAGCTATAGTTCATGGCATAACCCCTGAAGAATTCTTTATAAGCAAAAAGTTCAATGTGTCACACCTGAAAAAGTGTTCGGTTGTCTTGTATATGTTCATGTATCACATGAGTTGTAAAAGAAACTTGATCCCCATGCTAAAAAGTGTATTTCTATTAGATACTCTTAGAGCATAAAGGGTAATTGTCATTAGTTATTATTGGTGAGTTTAGAGTGAGTAGGGATGTTATTTTTAATGAGATAAGTAGTTGATATGCATCTAGTGGTGATACATTGGATGATGATGGTGATCATAATAGTTATATGCAAAAAGAAAAGCAAGAATCACAACCTTAGTAGACCATAAACATCATCTAGTAATATATCTACAATTAGCCATTGGTTTGGGAGACTAAGGAGTAGCCCCACAACTTCAGGTGCATCTACAAGTATTACAAGTAAAGACAAAGGGAATAAGAAAGTGTCGGATGGTAATGATGCATCTACTAGTCATTTGGGATCTATTAGAGAGTCCAATGGTTCAGAGATCTTGGATGATAAGCTTGGTCTTCCTTCAATCAGGACATCAAATGTACAAAGAGCACATAGTAACACAAAGGCTCTACTGAGTGATCCAATGGTACACAAGTCTAGTATGGTAAGGTACCCTATTAAAAGAATTGGTTTTAAAGGTTATGCAACTCACCATTATGATTATATGATAAAGGTGGTTGAGAATGTTGAGTCCACTCTTGCTCTAAGGATGCTATTGGTCATGCTCATTAAGATGCACCAATGAATGAGATGGATACATTAGAAGCCATATTTTTTTTCTTCTTGTTGAAAATATCGTCTTCCTTTTTCATTGAGAAGGTTTCCTTCAAATCTTTGAGCAATCTAAATATCATCTACAAAAGTCTCAAGACCTTGAACTTAACCCTCTACGAAGATGATGTCTTAGTCTAGGCCATTAAAAAAATAACTTCATGTTCTCTATAATTTTTATATCAAATCTCATCACAATTTTCTTCAAATGCACAAGTTGAGAAATTGTTTCATGCTCCTTTTTTTCACACTCATTAAGCTGTTGGAGAGCCCTTTTTGCTACATGTCATGAGAAAATCTCATCCTATAGCTAGCTTGAAAGAATTCCAATTATGTTTTACCTCATCAAGTTGTTGAATATACCATGTGGATGCAATTCCTTCAAAAAAAATAATTGTATCTCATTGAAATTTTCTCCTTCTTGCAAGCATTGATAATAATCTATAACATTTTTTAAGGGATCTAACCAAGATAATATGTCTACAGCTTCTACAATAGAAAAAGATTCTAGGTGAACCTTCCTATATTGGTAGAAGAAGAAGAAGAAGAAGAAGAAGAAGGAGGAGGAGGAGGAGGAGGAGGAGGAGGAGGAGGAGGAGGAGGAGGAGGAGGAGGAGGAGGAGGAGGAGGAGGAGGAGGAGGAGGAGGAGGAGGAGGTATCTTGATTGGCTAACAAAGATAGAATGGCTTAATTAGTAGAAATTTGTTGGTTGGTTGTAGATAGTTTTTGCAATGCTACACTGTAAGATTGCAATAGGGAATCTAGGCTAGAAGGTTTCACAAAGGAAATTTCATAAGTAATCATAATTTCATCTCTCAAATCACCAAACATGATGAGTGATGCTTGTTGTCTCCACCAATAACTATGTATAAAATTCCTATCCAACTAGCTCTTGGCAACACACATTATATTGGCTTAGAAAGGGAAAATATGAATTACTGGAAAAAGAAAGATACATCAAATAGGGCTTCAACTCTCATCTATCCCTCCCTCCCTTCTTTAGCTAATCCATGCTTAAATACATGAATTAGTTACTAACAATCGAGAAGTTGTTAGTTTGTTGGGGTACTTAGTTTGTTGATTCACTAAACCAACCCCCATAACAAACTTTTGAAATTCCTATTGTATGCCAAAGTTAGGGCCTACCACAAAGACCTTTCCATGAATTTTCATAAAAAGAGAGAAAGAAGGCTTCTTTTGATATTTCTACATATGAAGGAGTACTTGAGAAAGTGTAGAATCTCTTTTTTAATTCTCGCAAATCATAATTATAAACACCTTGTAACTTTACATATATAAGCCTTGGCTAAAATTATATTATCTAGAAGCAGAAGTCTACTAAACCATTTACATCTCTGAGGCACGCATGTTCCTTGCAAGTAATGTAGTAATCGAGCTATTGCAAAAGATGGTCATCCATAAAGTTGTCTACATCATGAGTTTAAATAGGGGGAGGGGGGGTTAAGAATCCAAACACATGATATATTCTCAGGGGATTGTAGATGGGCCATAGCTATTAGGAACAATTATTTAGGAACTCACTTTTCACCTACCTATGAGTTTAAATGGGGAGGAGATGGTGGTGCCCACCACTTGTCACTGTCCATATGGCGATGGGGCTTCTTAGCCCCTCCAGGTGACCGCAAGGGCTCGATATGCCCAAGGGGGAGGGTTGGTAGGCCATGTGGCCTCCCCCTTGACACCATCACCTTCTTCTCCTTCATCAACGTCATCTTCCACTCCTACTCCATGTCATCTTGCACGTCTTCCCTTGTGTCGTCTCCTTCTTCCTCCATGTCATCTCATTGTCTTTCTCCTCTATGTCATCTACTTATTCTTCTTCCACGTCATCCCTCTTGTCGCTGTCATGTCCTTCTTCCTCCCCCCGTCACATGTTCCGCAATGACAGGGTGGGAATTTCAATAAATTTTATTTGTTTTTAGAGGGGGGTTCCTATAGAGGGGGGTTCCTATGCGGGGCGGGGATATTACACAAGACTTTAAAGATACCAAAAAAGAGGTAACCCCTATAGGGCCATATACAAGATAAGTAGCGCCACTCTAAGCACCTCTTCTACAAAGCCAAATGCCAACAACACACATGAACTCGCAAAGAAACCCAGTTTACACAATGCAAGATTAATACATAATTTCTCAGCTTATATGAGTCTCATGGTGCCATGGAAACATTGCATCGCATGATCATCACGAAAGGCTTACCAAGTTCCTCAATAACTTATCCCTTTATTTTTTAATTTTGAGATGAAAAACAACCTCATTTTCTCATACAAAATAGCTCAACAATCTTCTTGTTGAGGTTGCAAGATCAACCTCTTGCTCATTGTCTTCATGCTTTGAGAACAAGTTAACAAAATATTTTTTAAACTTCCCATAAGAGAGGGTGCAATGTTGGAAAACACTCTATAACAAAACGCTCAAGCTCATATCTTCTTCAAAGTAAATCAATGGCCTCCAATGCTCAAGGGGTTGATAGATTCATTTTAAGCATGGTATGATCTTCAAAGATCTTCATGAATTGGTCTTCTAAAATAGCTTTATTCCTTTTCCATTATAATAATTTACACACACACACACACACACACGCACACGCACACACACACACACACACACACACACACACACACACACACGTGCACGTGCACGTGCACGCACACACACACACACACACACACACACACACACACACACCACTCTTCTTAACCAAACCCTATAGTATGAGAAATATACTTTAGATGATCAAGAAAGCTCTCCATGGTTTAGAAGAAAAGAAGGAGAAGAAGGCAACCCATCTGCTCATGTAGTTCTTATAAATGGAGAAAATATGGCTATTATGTTTACTTCAAATGGGAAGGAAAAGAAGAATACTGTCTGGGGCCATGCTTCCTTTTCATTGTGGAAGGAGAATAAAAATAAGAAACCACGTACCAAGATATACAATAGTATGGTTATGTCTAACATAGTTGTGTTCTCTCCATCCTCCATTGTTACCAAGCTTAATGACTCTTTCTATAAAACTCTTAAAGTTTCCCACCTTAGTTGTCACGTGCTACAATCTACGTGGATGTAGTCCTAATCAGTCCATGTATTGTTAAGTATCAATTTTCAACTCATAATATAATGTGACATGCCCTCATAGATTGAGCACAACCTCCTAAGCCAATTTACGATTAGTTCTATTGGTATAAGTTGCCATTTGAGGCTATCGTGAGAGCATGAAAATTATCATCATTCATGTGGATTAGGCCCATTAAGACCTTATCATTAAGCATTTTATTTAAGTCTCTAACAATGACTCCCATTCACATATCCAAGGGGGTCATTAAATATGACAAAGCAATGTTTCTGTGGCTGCACAAACCTTGTGTATTTTAAGGGTTATTCGGCTACTATTTTCCATTACCATCATTTCAAGGCTTAAAATTTATTAAATAGCATAAATGTCTTATAAATCATGACATAGAAATAGTGCCATCAAAACTCAGACAAAAGATTGTTGGAACTATATATAGCTCACCCTATCTAGACTAGGTCTCACCTATATATATATGTAGATTGTGATCAATATGAAATAGTCTTTGGAAGTGTACATGGTGTGTCTCTTCTCTCCCTTTTGCATCTCTACATATGTTCTCTCTCTACATCTCAGCATGATATCAAAGCTATCATGATCGACTACAACCAATTCCTTGAAGAAGACAATCAGGAAGTATATATATGTAGTATCTCTTTTGTTGAGTTGGCAAGCTCAACACATGCGGACATTGATGATGGACCACCTAGCTAGATGAGTCCGTGCATCTACACTTAGCACGTTGGTGGTCATTATGATACTCACATGGCCACTGACTTATCACTTATTATATTTAGTTTGTTACACCTACCTACAGCTGGCAAAGATATAACGTCAATCGATTAGTGTAGTCGGTTATGCACTGTTTGACTTAGAAGGCCACTTTCCTTTACGTTGTATCTTATCTATACTTTGCGTACATTGTATAGTGTGTGGAAGAAGAATTAAAAACCATCAAGAAAACGTTTTTGCCTCCATCTCTCTTCTTGTGTTCTTGAGTGAGCTTCCTCTTGTGTATACAGTGTATGTTTGGCACAACACCTCAAGCAAGTCCCCCCACCACGCGATTCTTGACATCTTTGATTCTTGATTTTTTCTTTTCATGCTTAAATTTGATGTATTGTTTATGTTATGAGCATCTTATGTTATGAATTTTAAGCATAGAATAAGTTTCTATTTGGGAAACTCTTAAAGGAATCCATTTCTCAAGAAAAGCAGTTTTTGTGATGTGCTAGGACTCACAAGCTTTCTTCTAGCAAATTCCTACTTAATTTGGAGTTTTGTGTCAAAAGTTTTATCACTTCAAGTAAATTGGACTTGAAACAAGAAAATAAATAAAACAACAAATTTTCGTGTAGACCTCTATGACACAGGTTTCATCATGATTACTCACTCTTGAGTTTGTGCCAAAATTTTCCAGACCATCATCTATTCTTGGCCAAAAAGTAAAGCGATAATGTTTCCTCATCTATGTTGGGCCGGTTTATTCTTGCACATGTTTTTTCTATTATGAGTTGCTTTATTCTTGCCCACATTTCATCTATCTTGGGTCTTTCTTTCAGAGTATGCTTTTTGAACTAAATGTATTTCTTTACAGAGCATAGTTTTTGTGTAGGACTTGTTATGTTGTACTTTTGTCATTGTTTCAACTATGGTATGTATATTTTGTGATCTCATATTGCACTTATTCTCTTAGCTAGATATTCCAAATTCTATAATGGTCAACTCATTTCCTTTTGGACAATTTTCTATTCCTCACTTTCAAGGACAAGGATTCCTTGGATGGAAAGTAAACACACTGCTAATCCTTGAAGGCAATGACTTGCATGATATTGTTCTTGGTAATTATGAATGTATGCCTCAACCAATTGATCAGGCTCGTGATAATACCCTTGTAACTAAAGGATCTATCTTTGAAGAATGACAAACTTTTTATAATGTTTGGATCACAGGCGGTAAAGTAACTCGTTGGTATATTCTTTTTGCTCTTCAAGAATCACTTATGCTTGATGTAATTAATCTTTCTTTTTCGAGCGAGGAACACAATAACGGATGCCACAAAAAGACAATTTAAAAATGATAATTGAATCCAAATATTTTCTTTTAACTTCATGCACTACCTAAATATTAAGGCTACACCATCAATAGAAGAGCGCCATTGCTTTTAACTTCATGCTTTCTTACTTAAAACAAATATGTGCATCTCTTTTGCATAAGTGGTTTCATTTTTCTTGTGCCCCCGAATTGAAAGCACCTATCTTAACAAAGTTATTGATGACATATATAAAAATGGACCAAAAATCTTTGGGTAAAGAGAAATTACCAATAAAAAACAAATGTATGTTCAATCAACCATATGAGCATGATTCCAACTATGAGGTATCTAACACAAACAAACACATGCCTCCTAGTTGCTACATTCCTCACGACTGTGCTTAGTGAAGAGGAAGAACTCATCCTCAATTCAATCAACCAAAGGAGTATGATTCCAACTACGAGGGATATGAGAGAAACAAATACAAGCTACTAGCTACCGTTGTTGATGTGATGCTATGCATGCACTCGTGAAAACCCTAGTCGAAGGACATGAGTTAGATATTTTGAGTGAATGAATTCAATGGCACTATTCATATATTTTGGTTTGCCTCTTGAGATTGATTGTACAGAAAATCTAAGGTAGATGAGTAAGGGATCATGCATGAAGGGCCCAATGTTTTTTATGGTGAAATAGGTGGCACTGTGTACAACTACTGAGTACATAATTTTAGCATTGTTTTGGAGTATCTTTGCATTTTTGAAGAAAAACAAGGAATGGTCAGGGATGAACATATATGAAAAGAGTAGCTCCTAGCTTTCTTGAGAACACGTCCATGCATAATCCAATGATCATAAGCTCAATGGCCATAAACATGGTGAATGATAACATAGAAAAGGATGGGAAATAACTGAACCTTCATTGAAATATGGTTAATTGACAAATGATGCATGATTTGTAGAAGAATAAAGGGAAATAGTAAAACATGTATTTTACATCTACTTGTATGCTTTGTGGGAAAAAGAGGGATTTTCCTTGCATTATTTCAAGAACATAAAGGAGGGTTGTAGTGCAACATGACTTTTGGATAAAGGAGGATCTTCATGAAGGGGAGTCAAACAATGCTATTATGGGAAAGTGCAGCTAGTGCATCTTTCCTTCTACTTTCATTTTTGTGTATTCCCTAGACTATGTTAGAACTCACCTTGCTAAGGAGGCCAAGAGTGCAATGAAAGGATGGGAGTGCCAATTAATTGGACTCTTAGTTGTCTACAAGAAGACTTTGAAGTTTGATAGTCTGCCAGGCCTTTATCAGGGTTTCACTAGTTCTTTGATTGAACTCAATGTGTATATCATGGAAAATACTTTGGATTGTACCACTCTCTAAATCTAGAGGTGCTTGGTGACAATCTTCATCTTTTGGAGTCACTTCTAACTTTGATTGTGTTGAAGATGATCAACAGAAAATAGTATTCTTTAGTGTGGATCTATTTGGACAATGAGTGTGGTGGTAATTCAGAAAAGGGACGTCACCTTCATGACAATTCATAAGGTGACTATAGTGATGTGGAAATTAATAAAGTCTGGTCTTATATCTAGTGCAAATTCAAATGTTGATGATACATGTGCTAATTATCCTAATCAATCGATATGATCAGAGCTAAATCTAAAGAAGGGTGGCATGCAAAGCGTTGGGTTATAGAAACACAACATGTTACAGGTTGGCATTTTGGCTTGTAAGGCACGTTTGTAAGAAAAAACATATGGAATTCCAATTATGCTTAGCATAGTGATCAGCCTAAAACGAAAAAGCCTTAAGAAGTCCTATCAAGAGGCTCTTTTTACACTCAATCATCTAAACCTCATGATAGTTTGTGGTCTACCTTGATGGTGATCTTCTCTGACTACAAGGTTTCCTTTAAGCTTACTCCACTGGATTTATACATTTGACTCCAAGAAGGCACCAATCGTGTGACACATCAGAGGGATATGTAAGTTCAAAGAGGGTGGATGTCGTGATGTTGTGCATCCACTTAAGAAAAACCTAGGAAAAAGGACATGAGTTAGATGTTTTGAGTAGTCGAAGTTAGTGACACTATCCATATATTTTGATTTGGCTAGTGAGATTGATTGTATTGATGATCTAAGTTAGATGAATAAGAGTTCATGCATGACGGGCCCAAAATTTTTAATGATAAAATGGGTGGCATTGTTTGACTAATGAGTACATGCTTTTAGCATTATTTTTGAGTACCTTTACATCTTTGGAAGGATAGAAGGAATGGTTAATGATCAATATATATGAGAAAGGTGCCTCATGGATTTCTTGAGAACACCTCCATACATGATCCAATGGATGTAAGTTGTGTGGCCATAAGAAAGGTGAATGATAACATGGTCAAGGATGGGGAAAATATTAACCTTCATTGAAATATGCTTGACTGGTGAATGATACTTGACTTGGAGACAAAGAAAGAGGAGAAAAATAAGTATTTAATATATACGGACATCCATTGTGGGAAAAATAAGGATTTTTCTTGCATGCTTTCAAGAACACAAAGGAGGGTGCGGGTGCAACATGCATTCTAGTAAAGGTGGATATTCATGTAGGGGAATGGGGGAATACTATTATGCAAAAGAGCAGCTAGGGTGTCTCCCCTCCTATTCTTCTTTTTGGGTATTCCTTATAATACATTAGAACACACCTTGCTAAGAAGGCCAATGCTACAAGGAAAGGAGGGGAGCATCAGTTCAATGGAATCTTGGTTGTCCTCAAGAAGACTATGAAGTTTAATGGCCTACCAAGGTTTTACTAGGGTTTCAACAATTCCTGTGTTGAAATCATTGTGTATACCATGACCACTACTTTGGACTATATGACTCTCTGAAGCTAGATGTGCTTGTTGAAAATATTCATTTTTTGGAGCCTCTTATAACTCTGATTGTGTTGATGGATATCGACCACCTACATGAAGAGGATGGTATTCTTCTATGTGGATCTATTGAGACTACTACTGTGGTGACAATTCAAGGGGTATAAGGCTTTCATGAAAATTTGAGAGATGACTATAATAAGGCATAAATTCATGAAGTGTGGTCTAACATCCAGTGTGAATTGAAGAGATGATGATGCATATACTTATTGTTCTAATTAAACGGGATTATAAGAGCTAAACCTAAAAATGGGTGGCATGCAAAGTGCCGAGTTATAGTAGTAGAACATGTCACACATTGGCATTTTGGCTTGTAAGGAAAGTTTGTAAAAAAACATATGGATTTCCAATGATGCTTAGCATAGTGATCAACTTAAGAGAAACAAGCCTTAACAAGTCCTATTAAGAGGCTCTTCCTACATGATGATCTGAACATCATGACAACTTGCGGCCTACCTTGATGCTAATCTTCTTCGACTACAACACTACCTTCAAGCTATACTCCACTAGATTTATAAATTTGACTTCAATGTGGCAACAAGTCGAGTCTCTCTCCATGCTTCTATGCTCAAAAAGACAACTGAGTAAAGGCAACAATAGTTCAAGACCTACCCTCCCCTACCAAAAAGTACAAAAGCTAATCCTTTTTTTTTTCCTTATCATGAGAGCTAGCACTACTAGGAACTCCTTTTGTGTCGTCTATGCTCCTTGCTACTACCATTAGGAGTTGAAAGTTCCCTGTTGTCATAGCTACCATCTAGCAAGGGCATCTTATCATGACTGAGGAACCCTTGGAAAGAAACAAGTGACATCAAGAGAGGCATATACCTACCCTAAAAGGAAAATCAAGCTTCACTTAATTTGCATATATTGGAGAAGTGGAGCAATTGATGTAGCTACCATAGTTCTTCTTAGCTTTTTTTATGTATGTGCTAGTCAATGCTCGACGGAAAGAATGAGATGAAAGAAGTTAGGCTTTATCTCACGTCAGAAAACATACTTGAAATTTTGGAGTGACTTAATAAGGGTTAACTACCAGGGCTTAGTTTTGATCACTTTGGAGAAATTTTATGCTCAGATGAAGTGAAGGGCTAAGTAGAGATTGGGGTTAATGTCAACCACTTCTAATCCATGGAAGTACTTGGATGAAGTGGAGAGTTAACATTGAGGATATTCTCATATGAAATTGTGATTTGGGTTTAAAGCTTTTGACTCTAGCTAATACTACAACTCTTCCTCCTCTTTCCTAAATCTCTTGGTAGAGACCCCAACTCTTATTGGCCTATATCCTCATCCTTCAAATATGAGTGTTCAAACCCAATGTGAAATGCAATGACAAGGTTGTAGGACGGGAGATAGGAATCATGAAGTTGACAAGGAGTTAATGAGGAATGTAGTAGGGGTAGATGTGATTATTGAAAAATTGTATACATGTAGTTAAGTGTAAAGATTTGGATATGGATTGTAGGATACATGTAATTCAAATATTTATATGGGAAGTACAAATGTAGTTACCATATCAAGTCATAGATATGCAGGAATAGGAAATTACTAATTAAGAACCTAAGGGGATGGAGGATTTGGCAATTGAACCACTTCAACTAATTATAGAGGAAGGAGGCATATTTAATGGATAGGATGTATGTAACTATGTTAAATTTTTTAATGAAACGATGCAATAATTTGATATCTAAGAGGATTATAGGATTGAATGCTTTGAATGTGTTCATGAAAGTGGTGTTTAAGAAACAAGTTCAGGAGATTCTGCGGATGTATGGCATAACCTAGGATGACTGCATGTATGCTCTTAAAGTCTGGGAAGAATATAAGTGTGCCCAAAGAGCTAAGATTTGTATGCAAAATCATGATTTGTCTATTGAACTATTTGAGATTCCAATGCTAGATGCTCAAATTGCAAAGTATAATGCAAAAGTAGACATAAATTCAAAGATTATTGATGATGCATAGATTTTTTTCTTGACATGTATTGAACTATTAAAAATGATGTGGCTAATGATGCGATTGTGTTGTCTATTGATTTGATTGGTAGCATTCCTAATGAGGGTGTAATGATGGAGTTTTTTCATGCTAGTGTGCAAGAAATGGATGATGCTATGAGAGTTGAAGACGTGAAAGAAATCTATGCTTTGGGTGAATATGTAGATGTGTAGATGGATGCTTCAACCATGCAAGGCAAATATGATGCATTTATACATGATGTTCTCGTAACACATAAAAAGATACATATCAGGGAGATTTCTTCCTTGCAGTTTCTTGAGAATGAGACAAAATACTTTAATGTACCAAAGAAAAGGGTTCTTACAGTTGAACTTGAGGGATACACTAAGATTTTGGTTTACCATTTGATCTTGGAGGATCTAATGAGTTCAAGGGTTTAAATGCAGAGGGCTTGTGAAGATAGGAAACTCAACATGTGCAGGCATTGATAATGGACCCCTTGGTTAGAGGGATCTACACATCTATATTTAGCACTTCGATGGTTATTATGATCCTCACATGGTTACTAACTTATTAGTTATTATATTTAGTTTGTTGCACCTACTTTTACGACATACTTATAGCACTAGTCGATTAGTATAGTTTGTTATGCACTGTTTAACTTGGTATGTTACTTTGTTTTATATTGTATCTTATTTATACTTTGTATGCATTGTATTTTGGGTGGAAGAATAAGAAAAAACTAGTAAGAAAACGTTTTTGCCTTCATCTCTCTTTTTGTGTTCTTGAGTGAGTGGTTTCTTATGTGTATGGTGTTTGTTCGATGCAACAACTCAAACAAGTCTCCCCCACCACATGATTATTGACATGGTATCAGAGCGGTGCCACTAAGAGAGGCTAGTTTTGAAAGCTAAAGTGAAGGAGAAGAAGCAAGAATTAGAGCAAGCAAATGAGGAGTAAGAAGCTCTCCCATTCTTCCACTCTTTCTCTTAGATAGTGCATGTGGAGGCATGGAAGCAGGACATAGCAAAAATCTTAGATTGTTATGAGATTTGGTGTGCAGAAAAAGCATTTTATATTCTATAAGATAGTCTTGTTATGTTTTTGGCCATCCAAGGTTGTTTTGGGCCTCATTTCAAATCTGTATGGTTGCGAACAATAGTTTTAGGATATATTGCATTTTTTGTTGCATGGACCGAAAATGAATGCATAGGTTGCGAACAATAGTTTTAGGATATATTGCATTTTTTGTTTGATGGACCAAAAATGAATGCATAGGTTACAGATTTCGAATTTGTAAGTTTTGAGGTGTTTTGCAGGAATCAAACACAAGTTTTTTATGCAAACAGGTTACATAATCAATGTTACATACTCAATGTACTATTGAGTAGTCAATTAAAAAGACTACTTAGTATATTGATGTGCACTTGTCAAAGGTTACAGAAGACTTGCATACTATTTTGAATCAATTATGTGATGCTGATAAAGAATAATGAAAATCCCATCATTGAGAAGCTAGACAAGAACAATTATCTATCATGGAAGTTTCGTGTGACAAAATTTCTTATTGGAAAGGGCCTTTATGAGTTCGTTTCAAGTAAAACACAAGAGCCACAACTGAGTAACCTTACGACCACAAATGAATTAAAAGCATGGAAAGAATGAATGCAAAGGCAAAAAGGTGATGTATTGGCTATCTATAGTGATTGATAATACTATGTTGAGATATATCAGAAATGGATAAACTTCACATGCAACTTAGACCATTTTAATAAAACATGTTTTTAATAAATACGAAGGCATGGAAGATTTAACTCAAGCAAGAGTTGAATACTTTGAGGAAAGGGAAAATGTCAATTAATATGTATATTTTGAAGGCGATGAGCATTGCAAATGCTTTGGCAACGATTGATACAATGGTTAATGATGATGATTTCATTTTATCTACTTTGGATGGCCTTAATAGTCAGAAGGCTTAGAAATCATTTACTATTTCTATATATATATATGAAAGACATTTCAAGATTTTGATGAGTTGGTCTCTCTCATGATCACTGAAGGGATCAATATGTAGGATGAATTATTTGAAAGAAGTGATAAACAAGTTCAAGAATTTTACTCGAGTTTAGAAAGGGAACATGGCAGATTTTCTTTGAGAGGCATTGGTATGGATGCATTGGCGATAACTAGCAAAATGGGTTTAATGAGAAATTTGGTGAAATGAAAGTTTCAAGAGGCCATGAAAATTGTGGAGATAGGGGGAGCACTAGAGGAAGAGGTAGATGATAGAATAGAGGTTCTCAAAATTATGGTATTGTGTGTCATTATTATGGTAAACCACGTCATCTTGCAGCCCATTGTTATGCTAAGAAGGATGATATCAATAGTGGTAAGTTACAGCAAGAAAACCATGCATTGTCTTCTCATGAAAAATGAAGACCAAATTGAGTGTTTGTTTATTATGTAGCATATGATGAATACGATTACCAGAAAGGGGATACATGATGATGTATGATTTGTCAATTTTGGTGACCCTAATAATATGATGAGTCGTGCTAAATGGTTTAGAAAGATAAATGATTTACAAAATCTAGGTTATGTGTAGACTGGTGATGATTCATGCCATCGAGTTTCACACATTGAAAAGATTCCCTTGTCCTTTCATGATGGCCAAAAAAAGTGTTTTTCAAATGTATTACATGTGCCATCAATCAAAAATAATTTAGTGTCTATTGGCCAAATGATAAAGCAAGAGTTGCAGGTTTGATTTAGTACAAAAGGTTATTTTGTAGAAGACTTTAATTATAAGTGCAGATTGATCACAAAATAAAGTAGAGCTCATCATATGTTCACTTTAGATGCTAGAATTCCTACTATGAATATTGCTACGTATACTAAAGGTAGAGTGATTGTAATTAGTAAAATATAGCACAAATACATTGGAAATACATGTTTCTAGTCTATTAAGGTTATGATTCTTGCTTTTCTTTTTGCACATAACTATTATGATCACCAACATCATCCAATGTATTACCACTAGATGCATATCAACTGCTTATCTAATTAAAAATAACATCCCTGCTCACTCTAAACTCACGACCCTTTCTCTCTCCAATAGAAGTTGTGTGTGATAATGATTGACTGTGAAGGAGCTTGAATATAAATGAAAAAAATATGCCATAAATGGCAGCATATCGATGATTCTGCATAAAATGCTTAAATAAACATCATAATGGTCACAATAAAATGTCCAAAATACTTGGAAATGTCAAGTATGGATTAGACTCTTACAAGCTAATCAGATTGCTAGCATCCTCTCTTAGATCATGGGAAATTTGATATAGTAGAATGATACAATGATAATGACTCATCATAGTCCATACAACAAAGACCACTAAAATAGGACCACGGATATCCAAGCAGTGGGTCATGAAGCCACCATTAAGGTTTCTCAAAGAGAATCTAAGTATTGATGTCAAGCGTCTAGTACAAGATTATCCCATTAAAAATGCCTCTAAACATACATGACCATAGACTACTTGCCATTGGTTAAGATCACCAAAGTGTTGCCTCATATGAGCATAAACTAGGAACTAATGTTGCTCTATCACATAATAGCGAATGAACTTAGATGTCAATCTTAACTCTAGGATTCCAAAACTTGTCAGACTTCGGTTGATGTGTTAGGGATGCTCCTTTCTAGAACTTGTGTGCCTATATATCTATATAGATGAGGCATACTTGTGCTATCTCACCACCCACTTACACGTCCTCTCTTGCATTGGAGAGTCATAAGGGATGATTGCATAATCGATATTAGAAACCAAGAGGAGATTCCAAGCCCTTTTTGTGGTCTCAAGAAGATGAGCATGCCCATTTCTTGGCCTTGGCTTTGGCCATGATTCAAGTCAGAGTCTAAGAAAGAGATGAGTAGAGGCATTAGGATCTTGCTTCATCTTTATCTTTGCCTTCCTTGAAGCCGCTATCTCTTTGCAATCCTTGTACAAATGTCCCTTTTTATCACAATGATAACAGTTGTCTGGGCCTTCAACTTTTTTTGGATGTCACCCCTCTTTGACATTATAAAGGCGTCACATGTCTGGGATGCTCTAAATCTTCATAACCTGTTGGGCGCTCCATATACACCTCTTCCTACAACTCACTATGCAAGCATGAATTATTTACATCCATTTAATACAAACTCCAGTCTTTGGCTACTATCAAAGCAATCACACATCTTGTCATCCTAGCAATTGGAGTGAATGTCTCTTCATAATCTATGCTATATGTTTGAACATAGCCTTTTGCAATCAATCTATCCTTATACCTACTAACATAACCATCTGCATTACGCTTGATTTTATAAATACACTTATAGCCAATAACTTTCTTGCCCTCAGGAAATGGTACCAAATTCCAAGTTGTATATGGCTTCTAATTATCCATCTCATTCATTGGTGCATCCTAATGAGCATGACGAATAGCATACTTAGAGCAAGAGTGGACTCAACATTCTCGACCACCTTTATCATATAAGCATAATGATGAGTTGTATAGCCTTTAAAACAAAGTATTTTAATAGGGTACCTTGCCGTACTAGACATGTGTACCATTGGATCACTCACATGAACATATGCAAGACAACCAAACACTTTTTTAGGTGTGACACATTGAGCTTTTTGCTTATAAAGAATTCTTTAGGGGTTATGCCGTGAACTATAGCTATGAAAGTTATTGATAATATAGACATCAATATAAATATATTCATATCAAGAATATTTTAGCATATTCTTTTCAAACATCAATGGTCGTGTAACTTCTGTAATATATTTATTTTTTCTTTCAATAATCCCATTTTTATATGGGATATATTTGTGAGTAAACAATATCTTTATCCCATGAAACCTCAAGAAGTCATTGAACTCATTAGAGAGATAATTTCATTTTCCATCTGACCTCAAGCACTAACTTTCAAGTATGTTTTTATTTCAATAGCATCCTTGAAAGTTTGAAAGCGCTCAAATACATTGCTCTTTTTCTTCATGAAATATATCTATAGCTCTCTTGAACAATAATCAATAAACATGATAAAGTATTTTCTACCACCAAGAGATATATTCTGTGTAGGCCTCAAAATATGTGTGTTCAAAATATCAAGTATACTTCTACCCATATCTCTATCATGCAAAAAATGTTACCTTGCTTGCTTACCAAAGTGACATTCTTTATACACTTTATGAAATTTTGTAACTCTAAAAACAAGAAACCCTGTAATCAGCCCTTTAAAATACATTAATTTTAACCTTCACACATTTGTATGTCTAATATATTTGTGCTATATTTTAATGTTTGCAATCACTCATTTGCCTTTAGTTTACACAACATCATTCATAGTAGGAATTCTAGCATCTAAAGTGAACATGTGATGAACTCTACTTTATTTTGTAATCAATCTACCCTTGCTCTCAGGGGGATCATAGTATAGAAGCCCTCTATATCATGTGCGTTCAAAGGATAGTTTAAAACCCCATTTTAAAAATTTCAAAGAGAGTGCATTTTCATGGCCCCTTGTATACAATTCAAATTAAAGCATGATGCTGCAATACTTTAGCCATTGAATTTTCACTATGATCTAAGATGAATATTCCCTCCCTCCAATAGAACCTATATGTGATAATGACTGACTCAGAGCAAAAAACTTTGGGATGGGATGGATTGTAAGAAGCTAGGAAGAATAGGGATTTAGTGTGTAAATAATATTGATGCCATGTCACACTGACATTGTTATAAAAGGAGAGGACATGTAAATTTTTTCTCATCTTTGACACATTAATACAGTATTTTCCTTCTCCTCTTCACCTTGCTCTCAGCTTCAATGGCTTCTTTCTCTTTCATGTCTTTCTCTCTCCTATTCTAGTATTTCTCTCTCCTCATGACCCTCTTTCTCTCACTTTTGCACTTATTCTCTCTCTTCTGTCGTCTTCTCTCTCCTCTTTCTCTCTCTCCAGTTCACTTCCAAGATTTCTATACTAATCATCAACTTCATTCTCAGCATCCAAAGCTCTATGTACTCCAAGACAGAAGCCTCACAAAACCCATGTGTCTGCAACCCTTATGTAAACTATGGCTTATGATAAAATGTCACAAATTTGTACCTTCTAGCATGTCATGATGCTCCTCACCTTTAAGCTACACTACAGCATCCTACAGAGCATCTTCATGTTTTTTCTTTATAGCTAAAAATATTTCCAAGTTGCGCAACTCCCTGCGTATTCTTATTGACTCTTTCCCAGCCTATCACACATATACCAACCAGAGTGTTTGAGAAAAGCACAACGAAATCATGTGTAGTCATATGTATATAGTGAAACTTGCAAGGTGCATGTCTGGCCTTGAACATAAAACATTAGCATACATTGTGTAGCTCACTACAAACTTATTCAAGTTGTTTTGCATCCAATTGCTCCTCTTCTGATACAATGTCTAGATGATGTGTCTCCTTCTTAAGCGAAGAAGAATTCTATTGAGAAAAGAAAAGCTTGTAAATTCCAGCAAACTGCCTGACAAACACTATACCAGCACATATTGGCATAAGAAATCATAACCATGCACAAAGTTTAATTGTAGCTTTGAAAATGGGAAAGTAGAGTGATAACAAGCTTGCAGTTCAGTTGCACACCTTTTTAATAGCTGAAGATTCAACTAGAGATGTGAAGCAATTAGTTCAACAATATTCCTCCCACCGATTCAGGTACTTTTCTAGCTTTTCTTCAAGAGTATTGAACATTGCATCAAAGCCCTTTAAGACAGCACAAATAAGTATCAAGAAAGACCTGCACAAGGAATAGAAAGAGGCTCAATAGTGTCTCTATGCACATATATATGCTTTCTCATTATCCAATCTACTAGACAACTTTCTCATTGCCTAAAAGAGCTTAGGTTTAAAATCTAGAAATGATCAGTTTTGGAATGGATCCAATAATTAGCACCTTGGAATCATATGAGCTAAGAAAACCAGTGTCACTAAAACCCAGCCAAGTAAGGTGAGAGCAAGGACTCAAGGGCAATGGCCCTTCCAACACTTTTCTCCATTGTTCTACCACATTGAATATTGTGAATTGCATCACATGAAATGAATACACAATCAGAGCAGAGGCTGAAAAGGATTTTGTAATGCAGGCACTCAATGTCCACCTATAGTGACTCCAGATGAGAAGCTTATGTTTTTACTCTGGAGCAGAGCCTCAGCCTTACTAGAGAATGACTATTGGAGCCTATCATGACCTTTGCTCTTTTCCTTCTTTCTTAAATCAGGATGTGAAGGAGGATTGGGTCTTCTATCAGGTGAAGATCCACCTTCTTCCTCACTGTGAAGCTACTCTCCATCCTCCCCATCATCACTGAAGTGCAGCATCACTTCTCTATCAATAACTAAAGGAAAACTAAAATCACTACTAGGTAGGGTCATGTGAGATGGAACAATAGGTTCCCAAATACAAATTTTCCATCCAAGTCACCAATGGCTAAAGCATTTCCTTTCGGTCTCCACACTAAGCTGCAAATTTGAGATTCAAACTTCTGGCAGTATATGTCTTGTATGTTATCCACATCCCATATGATGACGTGATTGTCACCTCATGCGATTGCAAGGTATTTGCCATTTGGTGACCAGACTAATGAGCCAACTGAAGCTGAATGCCCACCTTTGAGGTTGAAGACCTTTTCACCTGTATCCCGATCATACATAATCACATGCATACCATTTTTTGTGCCAAGAACTACCAAGACATCTCCCTTTGGATGCTAAGCAATTTCATTCCTCCCAGGGTGTAGCATGGTACAATGTGTGGATTTTCTTGATAGATGAGAGGCACCAGCACATGATAGAGCCATCACTACTAGCAGAGCTAATGCCAAAAACTCATTTTTGGGGTCAAGTGCAAGGCTAATGATAGGTGCATTGTGGCCGTTAAGGACTAGCACAATAGAGCTATCAATGGTACTGATAATCTTGATGCCATCATCCTCTCCTCCTGCTACAAGCAAAGAGCCTATGGAACTGAAGGAAACGGCATGGATGGGAAAAGTAAAGTGAGTAAGTGCTTTGGAACTCTCCATATGAGAAAAAAAAAGAGGAAGGCTATGAGAAACACTCACTCTGCAACTCAATCTCTACAATGGACAAGGGCCATCCTGAGTCAAACAAATTGGTTAACATAATAAAAATTAATGTGATCTTGTGTCTGAGGCTCTAAGCCATGAACTCATTCCATGGTAGAATTCATGCAATCCTGTGTTAGTTTGAAGGTGTGAAGAGACAAAAGAATGAAATTGTGACTGCTAGAGAAGATCTCATGCCATGTAGTGTCTCTGAAGAAATCTATATGCTGTAAATAGAAATCTTCACAGAGAAGCATTTAGTTCCACAAAACAAGAACTTGAATGAAATTTTGCAATGTCTGATAGAATTTAGAGAGTAAAGAGTGAGACTACGAGTGTTGGGAAACATTTGGTGCAACATTGTGTCCACAAAAGAAATTTGCATAGATTTCCAGAAAAAAAATATTTTGTGAGTGAAATGTTGCAATGCATGAAAGAATTTCTCTCGTGTAGCATTATGTCCATAAATAATTTTGCATATACTTCTAGAAAATAGAAATTTTATGAAACAAATGTTGCTATGCCTAAAAGCACTTAGAGAGTAAAGAGCGAAATAGTCATAGTTGGTAAACATCTAATGCAACACAATGTCATTCCAAAATTTGCATGTTGTGAATATAGATCTACATGTGTTTCCACAAAATGAAGTTTTGCGAAGGAAAGATATAGAATGAGCATAGTTCTTCTGAATTGCCATTAGAGATTCATCAGAAAAACTACAGGGAGATGATGGAAAAAAAAAAACTAGATAGGAGAAGAGCTTGACTAAGTGATTGAGGGAACTAGAAGCAAAGGTGAGGCCAGAGGGAGAGAGGGCAAGGGAGGTGATGGCAGAGAGATGGTGGGAGAGGCACCAAGAAGGGGTGAGAGAGGCAAGTGGGCAAGTGAGGAGGAGGAGGCCATCTGTGAAAGAAGATGAGGGCGTGAGAGGTGGTCGCCATGATTAGCTGCTACTAGCCTTCTTTGTCCCATGCAATGCATGGGTTGCCGTCACCCCTGTCGCCCAATTCCTTCCACCTCCAGCATTACGAAGGCCTTATTGCCCACCCTTGCTGCTACTCCTCCCACTCTGCTAAAGCCATTTCCTTTTGAGTTCTTTGCCATAGTTGGTTTGATTCCCCTTATCTCTCTCTCTCTTCTCTCTCTCTCTCTCTCTCTCTCTCTCTAGTGTTGCTATTAGCATGGAACTCTCACTTGGCGGGAATTTCCCATACAACACCAATCTAAGCTACCCTTTTTCCTTTTATTTTTCTTCTTTTTGTTTTCTTTAAATGAAATGTGTGTTGGTTGTATTAAAAGTAAAAGGTAATTACATCAAAAGGGTGAATCCAACGTAGAAGGATTGGGAGTTCATAGGTTTCTACGCATGCAAGAAAGCCAACATAGCTTCCATCAATTTATTACAACATGGCTAGTATTAGGTGGAGTGGGACTTGTTTGACTATGACAAGAGGGAGGTTGCATCTTCTTGCTCGAAGACTAATGTCCAATATTCTTCACAATGCTTAAGCGAAACATGCCGTTCTTGATGGATGACAAATTTTATAATTTCAAGTGGAGCTTCCTCTTCTTCCTTTTCTTTCTTTTATCCAGGCTGCAAGTTCTTTGCCAATTTCATTTAGAGGGAAACTGTTGAAGATATGCCATGGCTCTTACATGATAGACCATTAGGCTTACAAAATTCTTATTATTTCAAGTGTTTCAAGTAGTGCAACTATGGCTACCTCCAACCTAACAATTGCAACTATTCCAAGGAGTGGAACAAACTCATGAATTTACCTTCTCATTGTAGTCTATTCATGGAAGGCTCATCAATGACTCCATGATCCTTGTAACAGAGTCAAAAAAAGTCCACCTCCTCTCCCTCAATGGCCATGCAAGCTCCATAAATAATAAAAATGAGAAGAGGAGGAGGGAGAATCAAGAGCTTCTCCAAATAGTCCCTCATTCTACCTCTACCTCTCCCTCTCTCTCTCTCTCTCTCACACACACACACACAAACACACACACACACACACACACACTCTCTCTCTCTCTCTCTCTCTCTCTCTCTCTCTCTCTCTCTCTCTCTCTCTCTCTCTTCAACTCTCTCTCAAATAATAAGTAAGAAGTTCACAAGATTGCACACCACAAGAATGAGCTTATCCATTCACTTTCCAATTTTTATACATAGCCTTTTTTGGACACTCTCCTTCTACATTTGCTTAGAGAGGCCTTCTCTCACTTACATACATCATTTACATTCTTTCACTTTTGTGCATGTGTCGATGCAACTAGAAGATGAGTTGAGGAACCCCATGCAAGCTTGGAATATTTTCTCACACTCGAGGATCCAATTGATGCTTGAGGAGGTGCAATGCAAAGCTTAGGATGACATGTCTACCAATGTTCTTGAGATGTCCTACCCTTGAGGTGCCTTGAGTTTGTAAAGTGGGGTAGGGATAGGGGTTAAAGCCCCCTAGGTGTTATGATTGTGTGGGACCCTCAATCTTTATAAGGGAGTGGGAGTAGCAAGTCTTGCTTGGCCTTTTTTCTCTATTAATTGGTATAGGTGGTGTGGCAATGATAATTGCACAGGGCTTGTTAATTACTATGATTTGAGCAAACAGCACAAAGAGAGACAAAGGTCATAAATCAAGACATGTGACTGTCATAAAGAAAAGGGTGTGAAGAAGAGGTAGTATGTTGGGAGAACATAGGTTCGATACATTGAATCAAGCATGTAAAAAATAAATAGAGGGATTTCCGAAATCGCACGTGCCGCGATCGTAGTCTACAGACAGAAAACAACACTTCGAACACAGAAAAGAGGGAGTGAACTAAAAGCTTTCTAACCAAGTGTCTTAGGGTTTTACCCCCCCGCCCTTTCGGAGCCAATGGAACCATCATATTTATGATCTGAGCATTAGATCACTGATCTTTCCAAGAATATCCCCCTCCACAAAGAGCTCCACTTCTCAACCACAAGCCCTCTTCTCTAATCCACTATAAATATGAGGCATGGGGAGGCACAAGGAGCATAAGGAGACCCCAAGAGGCTATAAGAGAGAGGTAGAGAGAAGGATACATGTCCAAGACATTGTGAGAGAGAGCTTGAGAGAGAGAGAGAGAGAGAGAGAGAGGAGTCACCCTGAGAGGCTGCAAGGAAGAGAGTTAGCTCAATCCATCTTCTCTTACACTCTCCCATCTCGAATCTATTCTGCCTTCTTAATCTCTTGAGTCTACTTACGGACGATGGCCCCCCAAGCGAAAAATGTCACATGTGGATGGCAATCCCATAACCAACAACGAAGCTTCAGACGAAGGCATCACCGTCAATCCAATTGCGGTTCCGACCGTAAGTAATGTATTTCCAAATTGATAGATGCTTGTTTTGATTCTCGTATGAGATACATTAGGCCCATACTATGATACACGAGTATAGATCATTTCATCTCACATATTCGTAAGATGGAGCTTGTGAAGTGCATATATTAAGGAAAGTTAATTGCACCTGCATATGGCTTATTCGTTGATAGAGCAATCACAAGGAAGAATTAGTCAAGGGTTATGAATGATATAGTCATTAAAAGAACGATATTAAAAGATTGTGCATACAAGTGCTAGGTTAAAGCATAGTCAAGGGTTATAAATAGCATAATTGCTAAAATAATATGACATTAAGAATCATGAATAGAAAGTACTAGTTTAGATACTTCAAAAGTACTTAGCCTAAGAGCCCAAATATTAAGAAAAACTAGATTCTAGCTCAAGGCAAGGCCTATTCGAGTCTAATTACTTGAGATAATCTCTCACTTATCTTATCAAGTATTTACACATTATGCCTATAACATATTTTGATATATGAGGATAATTTCCTATTTGCCTCATGACTTGACTAAGAGCTAGTACAAGAAATTAATCGTAAGGGTTAAAACTAGATGTCTTGAGATCCGTCGGATAATGATGACTTTTGCCAATCCAAAATCAGGGTTGGGGTATCAATCAAGGTTAGTGACCTATAGAACTTACATCATGAATAGTGTTTGAACCCTTAGCATATGCCCTAGCCAAAGGAAGGAAGTGTTAAGAAACATTTTTGCATAGTATTGCTCTTAGATCCCAAGGGGGAGAGGAAATATACGATGGAAATGTTATATCATCTATTCTTGCATTGTTTGGAAAGAATGCAATTGGTTTTGTTGGTTGATCGAACAACATCCTAAATGCTTTTTACATTCAACTGGTTGTTAGTTGTTGTTTAGATGATTATTCCAAGTGCTTGTGATTTATGGTAAATGCATGGCAAGGGTCGATGATGACAAGTTGCCATGGGAATAAAGGAATGTTTTCTTGGAAAATGATATTAGGCATGGATGCCTTTTTTGTGATTGATTCTTAAAGGATTTAATTAAGGATATTTTGCACGGGTGGATCACCTCCATGATCACACCGCGGATTTAGATTTGTATTACATTGACCTTTCGCAAGTGTACTATTATTTCACAAATTGACAAATAATGATAGTAAAAGATTATTATAAACTTGATCATAGCTAACCAAAGCAAGGTATGTTTGTATTTTCTCAATAAAATAAAATTCATTTTCTCTAAGAATTAGCAGAGTTAATGCTTTGCTAGTCACACAATGGGCGATGTTGGAAAAGTTCTTCTCTTTCCAAATAATAGTTGTAATTTCTCTTCGGTAAGCATGGGTTGCTGTATAAACAAGCCTACATTTGTATCCATTATGAATACTCACTAGACAATTTTCTTTATACATGGCTCTAGTAACCTCATTAAACATTGGTTTTTTTAAAAATCATTATTAAAGCTTACACATTTGTGAATTATTTGTTGTGGTGGCAAGGGTGGATATTGATTGGTGAAAACAAGTATAAATTCCATGTTCAATCAATATGGCTAATGTGTGTGTGTGTGTGAGAGAGAGAGAGAGAGAGAGAGAGAGAAAGAAAGAAAGTTATATTAACGTCTTCTAAAGACCAAAACTAGCCTATGAGACAAACTGTGATACAAGTGATGAGGTCCAGCTATCCAAAATAAAAGTGTTGAATGAAAAGCTAAAAGCTGGAAACTGAAAATACGGTGCTGTGAGTGTGATAAGTGTCGTGTATGTGTATGTGCGTATGTAGCTCTGGGACTCTAGATAATGGCTACAAAGGGGGAACAAATGTCGGCTGTGATAGGAGAACAACTATCGGCTGTGATAAAGTGGTGCGATGTGTATATGTAGAAGATGCAGGGAGATATACTATCTTGGGATGTAGTAGCAATCATCGAAGTCACTAATAGCAGGTGATCCCTCCTAGATGCAGGATGTGGTACATCGACGCTGGAGAAAGAGCAAACTGGAGATCTGATTTCAGTCTGCTGTCGATGTAGATCAAGAATCCTCCGGATCTCCTGTCGGTGTGGCTGTGGGGTCCGAAACCCAGGGATCCTCGTGCGGCGTCAGGTACGATGGTCCTCAGCCTGCTATAGTGTGAGCCCGAAGGTCTGGCTGGAGGCTGGTACAGTAGTTCTCACTCTGTCTGTCTGAAAGAACTGTGTAATAGTCGTCTGGGTGGGCCCCTCTCTGACTGGGACCCGCTATGTGCTCTGCTCTCTGATGTGCCATGCCTCTCCCAGAAAATGGCCAAATGATCTCTAATCCATATCAGTCATACATCCATGAAGTGAGCTGCTCAATGTGTATCTAGATCTCAACTCTGAGTATGCCGAGCATCTGAGAACAAAATGGTCCTCACTCTCCACCTCTGATCTGCAAAGGGGGCATATCCTCTCCTCCTGTGGGATGCCACTGGCTCTGCCACTCTCAATCATAAGCTGATGTGATGATACCCTGAGCTGTCTAATAAGAACTCTCAATCGATGTGGCATATAGATCTGCATATATCTCGGAATCTCTATGAATCCCTGCTCTGATATGCTCAAGAATTGTGTATAATAATGTGCCATCTTCGATGGCAGTGGCTGTGCAGGGCTGACCCATGTCCTCTGTATATATATATGCCATATCTCCTGTCTGATGACTCTTTTCCTCTCAGAGAGAGAGAGGGTGTAAGTGGGAGCCTGAGTATCATATAGAAGAGGTGGGAGTCTATCAATGTCCAGCCCATGTCTGTGTCAAACCAAGCTCTAGTCTGTGCATACCATGATGTGGTATCCCCCGCTCGAGCCATCTCCTGAGATGCCATATATGCTCTGTATGCAATGCGATCTCTGTCCATATCCTGAAATCTGTGTAGGAAGCAGACTATCTGAAATAATGCCTCGACTAGCATGGGTGGTGTGGCAAGCTCTGCTCGCACAATGTCATGTGGGACTGAGGCCTTGCTGCGAATCAATCTAGATATCATGATCACCTGAGGTCTCTCCATCAATGTCCATACATAATCGGCAAGGCCTGGCCCCCATATAGCTACTCCATACATCAGTGCTGGAGTGACTAGAGTATCAAAGAGCCACCCCTTGGTGCGGGACTCCTGGAAATGTGCCTGATGACACTGTCGCTCCATAAGAGCCAATGCTGAGTATCCTCTAGTAAGGCGATTACGAGCTGCCTGTGTCATCGAGAAAGTCCCTGAAGCTGCTGTAAAGGTGACTCCCAAATATACATATGATCCAGTGACCTCAATACTCCCTCCTGCTACCATGAAAATACTCTGTCTGCTTATCTGAGCTGATGTATGGAATATAAGAACCTTGGTTTTACCAAGGTTCACTGTCATGCCTCTCTATATGCAAAAATCATCCAATGCTAATAAATGTTGCTGTAATCCCTGAGTTGAGTCTGAGACCAACACAATGTCATCTACATATAGTAAGACATGAACTGTGGCTCCACTGAGATCTATACCTCCACTGGCTCGCTGTTGAATAAACTCTGCTATCTCATCAATGTATAGCCCAAACAAAGTCGGTGAGAGTGGGCATCCTTGTTTCACACCAATGGTGCTCACAAGGGGATCTGATATACCTCCCGGACATTTGACTCTACCAGTAACCCGCTCATATAGTGCATAAATACCCCACATCATGTCATCATCCACCCCCAGATCAAGTAGGCGTCTGAAAATCCTCTCTCTCGAAACCATGTCAATGGCTTTGCGGAAATCCACAAATCAACAGTACAATATCTGTTTCTTCACTCGTGTCTGGTCGATCAGACAACGGAGAGTGAAGATGTGGTCTATGGTAGAAAATGCCCGTCTGAACCCTGCCTATCCGGGGTGTGCGCATGCACTCTCTCTCTGCTAGCGTGCTGAGCTCCTCCTCCATCACCGTGCCATAAATTTTTGCCAAAACTGGCCCAATCATGATGGTCCTATATGTGTTAGGATCTATGGTGTGCTCTGTCCACGAGTCAGGGAACCCCTCAGACAATGTACGGTTGAAGAGGTGAGCAATGAGTGGAGCCATTGTGTCTTTGCCATATATAATATGCTCTATCTGAAGATCAAACTGGTCTCGAGCGCGGCCATGCTGTAACCGTGAGATAGCATGTTTCACCATACTAGTGGTGAAAAAGGATGAAATACCCGGTCTTGGTGTACATGGTGTGGGTATCAGCGGCTGTGCGGGTACATGATATAAACTCTGTGCGTATCCATGCCATACTGCAGGGTCATGTATCGGTGTGGGTGAGCGTGGTTCTTTGATCTACCTCGATGCCTCTGCACAATCTCTGCTCATAAGAAGGTGGTATATATCCCAATATCTCTCCTCCTCCCATTCCCGCTTTTTACAGCGGGTCAAGCGGTGCATGCGTCTTTGCGCCTGTCTGTGTGTGATCTCTCCTCTAGCCTCCAAATCACGTAGCTATCGACGTAGATCTCTGCACTCATCATCATACCACCTCTTCTGTGGCATGGTACCGGTCCGAGGGGGGTGCGTGTATGTGTGATGTGGAAAACTGAGTGTAGCAGAATCATGTAGAATGCGTGTGATATCAGTGGTCAGTGTATCAAGGGGTGCGTATGGATCAAGTGATGTGATGTGCTCCTCCAGATGTTGTGAGTAAACATGTGAGAGCTCATGAGTGAAGTGTATGGTAGTATGCATGTGGCGTATGATATCTGCAGGTGGTGATGGTAATGAGGTGAGGAGTGAGAAACTAAGAAAGGTGTGATCGGCACCGAGTGGAAGTCTCCCAAGGCCGAAGAACTCGATAGTATGCATCCCATCGATCAGTCCGAGCACATAATCTACAGTACTCTTGCCCCCCCATGTGGGAAGCATGTAAGACCTCCTGAATATGGCCATCGTGCCATCCCGTTATAAATAACGAGATGATGTATACTACCAAGCTCAAGTAAATGCCCTCCATACCCTATGGCGTCTGGCCCAGTATCTGCTGACTCCCTACTGATCCCCAACTCCTCAGGGTCTAATGCTCTCATGATCTCTGGCTGCTCCATATCAAAACTCTCACATTGTCGACTCTGTGTGTGCCCGTTGAAGTCCCCCATAAGGAAGACCTCACCCAAACTAGAATATAGAATAATGTTCTCTGAGAGCTGTGAATAAGGGGAGGGGGAATCTCTGGCATGAATATCACCCTGCGTAGTAGCATATCTGGACCCTCGTGGTGAAAAGTAGCATACTGCCATATAGATCCATCTCTCATCTATTATCTGCACTCTGATCCATATGTAACTGGCCTCCTCATCTCGTCTCACTAACTGGATATGTCTTTGTATCCCCTGACGGAATAGAACTGCCACCCCTCCTAAGCCCCTAGATGTGCTTTGCCTAGTAGTAGCCCGGTATGCAGATACCCACTCAAATCCTGTAATGCGTGGAAGCCCTCTCTCTGGGCTCTCATGTGTCTCTGTGAGGCATATAACATCATGGTCGGGTAAAATCTCCTCAAGTCTGTCCGGTCGTGACCATAGGGAGCCGTTGCAGTTCCAAACTGCCACACGTATCGGGGTCTCCTGTACAGTCCTCTGCCCCGTCTCATAGGCCACACCCCCCTATTTGGTGGGGCGTCCATCTATAAAAATCCGGCCATCTTGATAGAAGGCCTTACGGCCTTCTCTATGTGCTTGGAGTATCTGTGGCATGCATGCTCGTCCGTGTGCAATCTGCATCTGAGTCAGGTCCTCATCCATGAAGATGGGAGCCCCAGTCATCCCTCGGAGCGAAATCCGCTTCCGAAAGAAAGCGGCTCTGTCCTCCGGTGTGCTCATATGTAATATCAGAGCTCTGACCCTGGTAGTATCTCGTCCTGCACACCATGCCTGAGTAAAGGGCATGCTCGTGTACCCTAGTCGGGTGCATAGCCCGCGTGCGTCCTCCTCCGGAGAGGCCCCTTCGGGGAGCCCGATAATACGCACGTTCAATCTACGCGCGTTCCTAAGCCTCTCCTCCTCTAAGGTCTCCTGAACGCGGACTACCTCCTCCTTTTTATTTTCTTCCTGGACCTCCTTCTTAATGTTCTTCTTCACTACCTCAATCCACCCCTCCTTATTCCCTTCTAATTCTTCCTTCATGTTTGCTTTGATTTTTTCCTCCCATCCCTCTCTCGAAGCCTCAACTTCGGTTTTAATGCATACCTGGAGGTCCTCTCGTCATTCCTTCATGATAGCCTCTCGGAGGTCCGCTTTGAAATCCGCGTCCTCTCTTGCCTCCCGTAGATGTGACACTTTCGTTTGTAGCTTGTCCAGGTCGGTTTTTAGATCCCTCTTCTCTTCCATGAGTGTCTTCACCATCTCCTCTAGTTGCCGGATCCTCTCATGGAGCCGACAGGTTTCTTGGTTCAAGGCATTATCCGCATCCTTCTTGAAATCTTTCTTCACCTCCTTGATAGCCTGGCTGATTAGAAGCTCCACGTTATGGAGCTCGAGTGGCATGTCGCCTCACAAGGAAAAAGCCCCCTCGATAGACCCGTTGAATGTCAGAGAGACCACCTTCAATGAAGAAAGTTTCCCACTTTTCACCTCCTCCTGAAACTGCACATCCACAAATGTTGTCCCAGCTTGCACATTCCAAGAGCCTTCCTTCTGCAATGCCTCTAAGCTTGACAATGTGTAACCCTTTGGAAGAACTCCCAATAGATAAGCAATCAAGAAATGTCCTGCCTCGTGCAGATCTATGCCCGATGCTAGAGTAAGGGCAAGTAAGATGCCAAGCACTTGAATTTGATTTAGCTGCAATGTCTGCCACATAACCAAGCCACCCAAGGCTACAGCAATTTGTAGATTCCTTCGAACTTCTCCAAGTGTAGAGTCCACAGGAGACAAAAGACAGTCTGTCTCTATATTATTCAGTCACAAATCTGCAAGAGAGTATAACCTCTGTGGGACCTGTCTTGTAGAGCCAAAAGCCCTAACGCCATTGCGAGCGCCTCTAGAAGTAGGATGATGGCCAGGGCCTTGCTATCGTTCCCAGCCTCGAGTTCCTTGTCCAGACGCCTGAGAATGCTTGCTTTGGTATCCTCTTCTTCTTGCAAACTTAATTGCGGGGCAGAACCAGATTCATTTGAAGTGGAGACGCCTTCTCCATGTGAGGAGTTGTCCCGCAAACTCTTCTTCTGGCAAACTTAGTTGTGGGGCAGAATGAGAGAGAGAGAGAGAGAGAGAGAGATCATGATCTCGATCTCTCATTGTGCACGTCTTTGCTAACTTGACATCATGTTGTTGTAATATTAATATTCATAGGCTATACTTTGAACTAATCATATGTGTGTACATGTGTGTATGAGCATATTAAGACTTCCAATATACACACATAAATACATGCACACATACATATGTATATCTATTAATGAGAGAGAGGCATAGAAAGATAGATTTTTAGTGACAATAGTTTTTGAATAAGAGAGAGGGAGGGTTATGATTATGTAGAGGTTTTTATTCATGATTTTTCTATGTTTTTGCTATGTAGATTGATGCTCAAGATAGAGATGCATTGACAAATGTAATGCTAGAGGATACTATTACAAATGCTATGGTTGACAAGTCTAACATTATTAATGGGGATGTGATGATGGATCATATTGATGCTAATGTGCAAGAGATGGATGATGCTATCAGAGTTGAAGGTATGACATAAATATATCCTTTGGATGAATACACCAATGCGTAGATGGATGCTCCATAGACTCAAAGATATAGGATATTACACTAATATTTTGGTCTACCCTTTGATCTCAGAGGATTTAATGAGTTCATGGGTATTAGTCATGGAAGGCTATATGGATGATGGATGTCATGCACTATCAATGCCTTCTAATCTAGGTGGAATTAGAGATTGGAATTGTTATGCATTCTAGAATATACCGATGACTTGGCTATTTGATCCTAGTGGGAGGTTGATTATTCAAAAGAAGAAGTTCATGATCATATTAGTGTTTGATCTAGGTGGCTACATAGTGTGGCACATCAAAGGGATATGTAGGTTCGAAGAGGGTGGATATCGTGATGTTGTGCATCCACTTATGAAAAGCCTAGGAAAAAGGACATGAGTTAGATGTTTTGAGTAGTTGAAGTTAGCGACAATATTTATATATTTTGGTTTGGCTAGTGAGATTGATTGTATAGATGATCTAAGTTATATGAATAAAGGCTCATGCATGAAGGGCCCTAATTTGTTGATGGTGAAATGGGTGGCATTGTACGACTAATGAGTACATGCTTTTAGCATTGTTTTTGAGTACCTTTACATCTTTGGAAGGATAGGAGGAATGGTTAATGATCGGTATATACAAGAAAGGTGGCTCATGGCTTTCTTGATAACACCTCGATACATGATCCAATGGATGTAAGTTGTGTGGCCATAAGTGTGGTGAATGATAACATGGACAAGGATGGGAAAAAGCTCTCAACCTTCATTCAAATATGCTTGATTGGTGAATGATAGTTGACTTGGAGAAAAACAAAGAGAAGGAGAAAAATAAGTATTTAATATATATTATCATGCATTGTGGGAAAAAAAGGGATTTTCCTTGCATGCTTTTAGGAACGCAAAGGAGGGTGGGGGTGCAACATGAATTCTGGTAAAGGAGGATGTTCATGTAGGGGGATGGGGGAATACTATTATGCATAAGAGCAGCTAGTGTGTCTTCCTTCCTACTTTTATTTTTGTGTATTCCCTAGACTACGTTAGAACACACCTTGCTAAGGAGGCCAACACTATAAAGAATGGAGGGGAGCATCAGTTCAATGGACTCTTGGCTTTCTACAAGAAGAGTCTGAAGTTTAATGGCCTTCTTAAGTTTTACTAGGGTTTCAATAGTTCTTGTGTTGAAATCATTGTGTATACCATGACCAATAATTTGGACTATATGACTCTCTAAAGCTAGATGTGCTTGTTGAAAATCTTTGTATTTTGGAGTCTCTTATAACTCTGACTCTGTTGATGGATATCAACCACCTACATGAAGAGGATGGTTTCTCTTGTGTGGATCTATTGGGACCACCAGTGTGTTGACAATTCAAGGGGTACAAGGCCTTCATGACAATTCAAGAGATGACTATAATAAGGTAAATATTCATGAAGTGTGGCCTAATATCTAGTGTGAATTGAAGTATTGATGATGCAATGTTGATACAATGCTTGACGTTGCTGATTTGGTTTTATGTAGAGAAGGCTTAGAAATCATTTGCTATTTTTGTATATATATGAAAGACATTTTGAGATTTTGATGAGTTGGCCTCTATCATGATTACCAAAGGGATCAATATGTGGGGTGAATTATCTGAGAGAAGTGGTAAACAGGTTCAAGCATTTTACTCAAGTTTAGAAAGGGAATGTGGTAGATCCTCTTCGAGAGATTGTGGTATAGTAGTATTGGTGATAACCAACAAAACAAGTTAAATGAGCATTTGGTGAAATGAAGGTTTCAAGAGGCCATGAAAACTTTAGAGACACGACGAGCTCTAGAGGAAGAGGTGGATGATAAAATAGAGGTTTTGGCAATTTTGGTATTGTTTGCCATTATTATTGTAACACATGTCATTTTACAGCCCATTCTTATAGGAAGAAGGATGATAACTATAGGAGTGGTAAATTACAACAACAAAACTATGCATCGTCCTTTCATGACAAAATGAAGACCAACATGAGCATCTGTTTGTTTTGTAGCATATGATGAATACTGTTCCAAGAAATGGGACACATGATGATATATGATTTGTCAGTTTAGGTGACTTTAATCATATGACGAGTCATGCTCAATGGTTTGGAAAGAAAGGGATTTACAAAATCTAGGTTATGTGTAGACGGTGCCATCCAATTTTAGAAATTTTAAAAAAATATATTCTTGCATGATGGCCAAACAAAGAGTCTATCAAATTTATTAAATGTGCCATCAATCACAAATAATTTAGTGGTTGGACAAATGATAAAGCAAGAGTTGCAATTTTGATATAATGTAAAAGGTTGTTTTGTAGAAGACTAATGATAAGTGCAAGTTGATCCACAAAAGGAAGTGGAGCTCATCAATGTTCACTTTAGAATCTAGAATTCCTACTATGAATGTTGCTATGTATACTAAAAGAAAAGAAGTGGTTGCATACATTAAAATATAGCACAAATATATTGGACATACAAATGTGTAAAGGTTGAAATTAATGTAGTATAAACGGCTGATTGCAAGTTTGCTTGTTTTTAGAGTTATAAAATTTCATAAAGTGTATAAAGCATATCAGTTTGGTAAGCATGCAAGACAACCTTTTTCTCATGAGAAAGATATAAGTAGAAATATACTTGATGTTGTAAATACACATATTTCAGGGCCTACACAAAATATATCTCTTGGTGGTAGCAAATACTTTATCATGTTTATTGATTATTGTTCAAGAAAGCTATGGATATATTTCTTGAACAAAAAAGAGTGATGTATTTGAGCACTCCAAAACATCCAAGGCTGCTATTGAAATAGAAACATAGTTGACAGTTAAGTACTTGAGGTCAGATGGAAGAGAATATTACCTCTCTAATGAGTTTACTGGCTTCTTGACATCTCACGGGATAAAGAGACTGTTTACTCACAAATATACCCCACAACAAAACGGGATTGTAGAAAGAAAAAAATAAACATATTGCAAATTTTGCACGAGCATTGATGGTTGAAAAGAATATGCCAAAATATTTTTTATATGAGGCTATTCATATTGATGTTTATATTATGAATAGCTTCCACATGTATAATTCATGGGATAAGCCCTAAAGAATGCTTTATAAGCAAAATGACCAATGTATCACACCTGAAAGTGTTTAGTTGTATTGCATATGTTCATGTACCAAATGAGCTACATAACAAAATTGATCAAAAGGCTAAAAAATATATTTTAATTAGATACTCTTTAGAGCAGAAAGGGTATTGTCATTATAACCCAATCATCATAGGTGAGTTTAGAGTGAGGAGGGATACTTTTTTAATGAGATAAGCTATTGATATGAATCTAGTGGTGATACATTAGATGATTATGATAATCATGATCGTTATGTGCAAAAGAAAAAGCAAAAATCATAGTCTTAGTAGACCATAAACATCATCTAGTACTACATCTACAATTAGCCCTTGGTTTGGGCGACTAAGGAGTAGCCCCACATCTTCAAGTGCATCTACAAGTATTGAAAGTAAAGACAAAGGGAATAAGAAAGTGTCGGATGGTAATGATGCATCTACCAGTTATTTGGGATCTGATTGAGATTCCAATATGGTTCAGAGAAATTGGATGTTGAGCTTGGTATTCCTTCAGTTAGGACACCAGGTGTAAAAAGAGCACATGGTAAGGTAAAGGCTCTACTGAGTGATCCTATGGTACATAGGTCTAGCATGGTAAGATACCCTATTAAATGATTTAGTTTTGAAGGTTATGCAACTCACCATTATGCTTACATGATAATGTTAGTTGAGAATGTTGAACCCACTTGCTTTGAGGATGCTATTGGTCATGCTTATTAGGATGTAGCAATGAATGAGATGGCTGCATTAGAAGCCAATAAGACTTGGAATTTGGTACCATTGCTTGAGGGCAAGAAAGTTATTTGCTATATGTAGATTTAAAAAATCAAGCAAAACATAGAAAGTTATGTTAGTAGTTGTAATGCTAGACTAATTGCAAAAGGTTATGCTCAAACATATAGCATATATTATGAAGAGACATTCACTCCAGTCTCTAGCATGGCAACATGTGTGATTGTCTTGATAGCACCCAAAGATTGGATTTTGTAGCAATTGGATGTCAAGAATGTATACTTGCATTGTGACTTGCCGGAAGAGGTGTATATGGAGCAGTTGACATGTTGTGAAGATTTAGAGCATCCCATATGTGAGGGCTCTATAGCATCAGAGGGAGGTGACATGTAGAACAAGTTGAGGGCCCATCCGAGTATTATCATTGTGATAAAAAGGGGCATTTTCACAAGGATTGCAAAAGAGGTAGAGGCTTCAAGGCAGAGATGAAGATGAAGCAAGATCCTAACTCCTCTACTCAATCATCATCTTTCTTAGACACTCAGACTTTGATCCTAGAAAAGGCCAAGGCCAAGAAATAGACATGATCATCTTCTTTAGATCGCAAAAAGGACTTGGTGTCTCCTCTTGCTTTCCAATACCAGTGATACAATCATCCCTTATGACTCTCCAATGCAAGAGAGGATGCGTAAGCGGGTGGTGAGATGGGGTAGGTACGCCTCATCTGTATCAATATATAGGTACACAAGTTCTATAAGGGAGCATCCTGAACACACCAACTGAAGTCTGACAAGTTTTGAAATCTTAGAGTTAAGATTGACATCTAAGTCCATGATAGGATATTATTTGACACAGCGGTATTAGCTCCTAGTTTGAACTCATATGAGGCAACACTTTGGCCATCTTGACAAAAGGCAAGGAATCTATGGTCACGTATGTTTAGAGGCATTTTTGATGGGATAATCTTGTACTAGATGCTCAACATTGACACTTAGATTCTGTTTGAAACACATTAGTGGTGGCTTCATCATCCACTACTTGGATATCCATGGTCCTATTTTGGTGGCCTTTGTTGTATAGACTATGATGAGTCATTTTCTTTATATCATTCTATTATATCAAATCACCCATGATCTAAGAGAGGATGTTAGCAATTTGATTAGCTTGTGTGAGTCTAATTCATATTTGACATTTCTAGGTCCTTTAGACATTTTATTGTGACCATTATGATGTTTATCTGAGCATTTTATGTAGATCGATATGTTGTCATTTATGGCATATTTTTTTCCTTTGTATTCAAGCTCCTTCTCAGTCAATCATTATCACACACAAGTTCTATTGGAGCGAGAAATTTTTCATCTTAGATATAAATAAAATTCCATGGCTAAAGTATTCCAACATCATGCTTTAATTTGATTTATATAAAAAAATCCATGAAGTTACACTCTTTTAATTTTAAATTTATAGAAAAGATATAACTATTGCCTCTAAAATTCACAAATGGGGTATATAAATGATACAAAAATTCAAAAAATAAGTTTTTAAACTATCCTATAAGGTGATCCCCCCAAGGCAATCTCTATATAATTTCCTAGTTGAAAATTTGGTATATAATTTTCTACTTGAAAATTCACATAAGTTAGAGAAATTAGGGATTCCCTAGTTTTTGTAACTAGGAAATGTTTCATCTTCCCTATGAATTACTTTCCCTACCTATGTGTATCCTTTAGCAGAGAATTGATAGGGAATTTCTTTTTTTTTTCCCCTATGTAGGAAATGATTAAAAGTTCTTTGTGATAGTCATTCAATTGGTGAAAATAATTAGGATTGGCATGTAATCATGTATTCATGTAATCATCCTTCTGTTGGCACTCCAAAAGCTCTTCAAAACCATCTTCACTTTCCTCCAATGATTGTCGCCATAATAGATCATTCTTCATGTAGGCATGATTACACAATTGACAACTAATAGTTCCACCCCTTTCTATGCTCACTTCAACATGTTATATGGCCCTTATTATGCTATAGTCCCAAAGCACAACTTCTTCCATGGAGACCTAAAACAATGCACCCTAATTGTGACATCCCTATAGTTTTCTAATCAGCCTTGCACTAGTTGGGACATTACTATTGCCTTAGCTTCGTGTCAAACATTAGTGTTGACTTAGCCTTGTGTCAAATGCTCATGTCATGTTTCAACTATCTCTTTTTGCATTATTGTAGCTTTCTCTTCCTCGTCAACGTGAGGTGGGGTGAAGTTCCATCACTGGAATGTGCAGACGCCGTCTTCCCATCTTCTAATTCAATTCTAGGTTTTGGTGCCTTCTAGAATGGCACTTGGTATCTTCCACTCTAAACAATATTCAGTCACTTTCAAGTGATTATGTCCAAGATAAGTATCATGACTTGCATCCAATTTCCAAATGCTTTCTTTGTGAGCAATAGTGAGTCCAAAAGCCAACATTGGTCCCTCTCAACCTACCGACTTCCCTCAATCCTCCATGGATCCAATCTAGCATGGTATATTAGGCACCCTCCTATTTGCATGGCTCTTCCATAGTCATGTCAAACATCATGTTGTAGTCCACGTTGCACTATTACATTATCATGAATTTCTTCAATATGCTATCAATAAGATTTGATCATGCTTGCTAAATTAGAGTTGATAAAAGAAAAAGAACTTCAAGAATCCAACAATACTTCTACATTCAAAACATTAGTTTGCACACTAATTGTGCTTACAATTCACTTTTGGGAACTTCATGTTGAGGCTTGCATGTATGAATGGTTCGCTTCTTGCATCCGTTCATCTAGGACTTGTTTGATAATGAAAGCTCTTCAAGTTGAACATCTTGTACGTACTTTCTTTATTACATTTCATGGTCTTTGTGGCTTCCAACAATTCTTGGATATGTGACCACACACATTACAATTGAAACACTTTGGCTATCCTTGGGTATCTTTACCAAGTAATCGTCTTTGAGCATTTTGGATAATGACTATCAAGGTTGGCTATATCTTTTTTTCTTCTTGTTGAAAATATCTTCTTCGTCATTGAGAAGGTTTCCTTCAATTCCTTGAGCAATCTAAATATCATATGCAAAAGTCTCAAGACCTTGAACTTAACCCTGTACGAAGATCGTGTCTTAGTCTAGGCCATTAAAAAAATAACTTCACGTGCTCTATCATTTTTATATCAAATCTCATCACAATTTTCTTCAAATGCACAATAAATTGAGAAATTGTTTCATGCTCCTTTTGTTCACACTCATTAAATCTTTTGGAGAGCACTTTTTGCTACATTGTCATGAGCAAAATCTGGTACTATAGCTATCCTGAAAGAATTCCAATTATGTTTTAACTCGTCAAGTTGTTGAATATACCATGTGGATGTAATTCCTTTCAAAACCATTTGTTCCTCATTGAATGTTTCTCCTTCTTGCCACCATTGATGATCATCTGCAACATTTTTTAAGGGATCTAACCAAGATAATATGTCTACATCCTGTAGAATAGAAAAAGATTTTGGGTGAACCTTCCTATGTTGGGTTGAAGAAGAAGAAGAAGAAGAGGTAGCTTGATTATCTAACAAATATAGAATGGCTTGATTAGTAGAAATTTGTTGGTTGGTTGTAGATAGTTGTTGCAATGCTACACTAAAAGATTACAACGAATAATCTAGGCTAGAAGGTTGAACAATAGACGATTCATAAGAAATCATAATTTCATCTCTTGGATTACCAAATCTGATGAGTGATGCTTCCTCTCTCCACCAATAACTATGTATAAAATTCCTATCCAACAAGATCTACAAGACACATTATATTGGCTAGAAAGGGGAAAGATCAATTACTGGAAAAAGAAAGATAAATAAAATAGAGCTTCAACTCTCATGTTTTCCTTCCTTCCTTCTCTAGACAATCCCTACTTAAATACATGAGTTAGTTACTAACAACAAAGAAGTGATTGGTTTGTTGGGGTGCTTAGTTTGTTGACTCACTAAACCAACACCCCTAACAAACTTTTGAACTTTCCTATGGTATGCTAAAGTTGGGGCCCGCCACAAAGCCATTTCCATGAATTTTAATAAAAAGAGAGAAATAAGGCTCCTTTTGATATTTCAACATATGAAGGACTACACAAAGTGTGGACTCGCTTTTGTAATTGTCGCAAATCATAATTATAAGCACATGTAACTTTATATATATAGGCCTTGGCTAAAATTGTCTTATCTAAAAGTGCAAGTATACTAAACCATTTACATCTCTGAGACACACATGTCCCTTGCAAGTAATGTGGTAATCGAGCTATTGCAAAAGATGGTCATGCATAATGTTGTCTACATCATGAGTTAAATTGGGGGGGGGGGGGGGGGGGGGGGGTAATCCAAACACGTGATATGTATAGAGGGTATTGTAGATGGACCATATATATTAGGAACAATTATATTCTATTCTATACTTTTCATGCACGAATCAAGGGAGAAACTCTCTATAACAAGTGTAGATAGGAACTCACTTTTCACCTACTCCATTTAACTAGGAAAAACTACTTAGGTGTGATTGGAGATACTAAAAGCACCTTCCAAAACCACTAGTTGTAATGCCTTTATAAAGGTACCTCATCTTCATAAATAGAGTGCTCAATACTATTTTGTAATTGGACTCTTGCTACTCTTGTGTTGTCACTTATCTCCATCCCTCTCTCAATATTTTAAGACACAACTCATTCATATAAGATAGTAGCATAATGGGAAAAGGGTACCAATACCACACTTACAACCACTAACTTTGCCTAATCACCCACCCAACCAATCAAGATGCAAGAATGGCATTACCCTTGAATACGAGTAGCAAGGGATGAGATATCACGAGATTCAATGTCTAAAACGACTCACACCAGGCAAGACAAAGGATCACAATCAATCTTTCTTATCTTTAAGGGTATCATTTGCATCATTCTTCAAGGGTTATTGTGTAGGACACAAGCATATGATATATGTCCTTATTAGAATTATAAGAAAATTCCTGGTATACAATAGGTGCATCTCATATAGGGGAGACACCCTCAGGGATTAGAAAGCTCCAAAAGATAATAAATAGATCACAAGAAATATGGCAAGCTTCATCAGAACTTCTTGCAATAGCTAATCACAATTATCCATGAGCCCATAGGCCAATTGTCTTACCTCCATAAGTAAGAGTTTTGACCTCACCAAAAACCAATCACATTTATATCATTGAACTAAACACAAAAGTTGATTATAAAACTAAATAATAGGCACACAAGCCAAAAAGATGACTTCTATTGAGTTGAGATAGAAAACTTGAAATTGAGCTCCACAAGACCACCCAAAGAACTATAAAATAATAACAATTTCTTTTAGGCCAAGAGCCCACAAGCCCTCACAAAAGCCTTAGCAAGACTTTAAAGATACCAAAAAAGAGCTAATTGCTACATGGCCATATACAAGATAAGTAGCACCACTCTAAACACCTCTTCCACAAAGCCAAATGCCAACAACACATGAACTCACAAAGAAACCCATTTTACACAATGAAAGATTAATACATAAATTCTCACCTTATATGAGTCTCATGGTACCATGGAAAATTTGCATCACATGATCATCATGGAAGTCTCACAAAGTTCCTCAATGGCTTATCCCTTTATTATACAATTTTAAGATGAAAAACAACCTCATTCTGTCATACAAAATAGCTCAATAGTGTTCTTCTTGAGGTTGCAACATCAATCTCTTGCTCATCTTCTTTGTGTTTTGAGAACAAGTTAGTAAAATATTTATTTAACTACCCATAAGAGAGGATAAAAGGTTGGAAAAACACTCTATAACAACACACTGAAGCTCATATCTTCTTTAAAGTAAGGGAAAAAATCAATGATCTCCAATTCTGAAGGGGTTGATAGGCTCATTTTGAGCATGGTATGGTCTTCAAAGACCTTCATGAGCTGGTCTTCTAAAGTAGCTTTATTCCTTTTCCGTTATAATAATTTATGCACACACACACATAAATGTATATATACGTGTGTGTGTGTGCATACATACACAATATACATACATATGTGTGTGTGTGTGTGTGTGTGTGTGTGATTCTTCTTAACCAAACCCTATAGTATGAGAACTTTATCCATGGTTTAGAAGAAAAGAAGGAGAAGAAGGCAACCCATCTACTCATGTAGTTCTTGAATGGAGAGAATATGACTATTATATTTACTTCAAATGGGAAGGAAAAGAAGAATAGTGGCAAGGGACATCCTTCCTTTCATTGTTGAAGGAGAAGAAAAATAAGAAACCACATACCAATATATACAATAGTATGGTCATGTTTAACATAGTTGTGTCCTTTCCATCCTCCATTGTTACCAAGCCTAATGGCTCTTTCTATAAAGCTCTTGGAGTTCCCACCTTAGTTGCCTTGTGCTACAATCTATGTCACTGTGGTCCTAATCATTATAGTCATTTTTATGGAAATTAGTGGTTTTTTTTAATTTTGAGTTGGGAAAAAGGAATGGAAATGGGATAAAATTGGAGAAAATGTTAATTTTTAGTCAAAATAATAACACAATACAAATAAATCAGAAAATACCTATTTTCTATGAATAATAAATAGAAAAAATAGCAAAAAATAAAGAAAACTGAAGTTTTCGCGCGCAAAAAATATGAAAAAATAATATTTATGTACGTGAATGTTTGGCAAGGTCAAAGCATGAGGTTAATCTTGAGTTTGGCGCTTCCTTTGTGTTATAGTACGTGTTTAGTTTTTTTACATACAAAAATGATACAAAACAATCATTTACACCTATGCACCACAGCAAACCTAAACGGTGGGGGAGGGGATAAAGTTTGTGCGACGATCTAATTGCTGAAAATATACAAATTTTGATTTCCCTCTTTGTGCATAGCATTTAGGGATCGTTCTATAATTAAATATAGGTGACTAGTAGCACGGAAGTTCTGGTGCTAGTCCCTAAAGCAGTGCAGCACGTAATGCTTAGTTAAAATTCATGAAAGGGTTGTTTTCCGCACCTCACATGGTTGGTTTTTTAAAATCATAAAATGGTTGTGCACAATTGTCATATACCTTGCATCAAGCATGCCATGTGGTATCTCCTAGCATGCATTGCACTTGATTGATAAACTTTGACCAATGCTAAGAGGACAGGAAACCCAAGCTGTAGGTTAGACGGGTGCTTCCATTGGGGAAAGTTTTGTGAGGTAAATAAAAATATCCTAGAATGCTGAATTATGAAAGAGTGCAGTTTTTGTGAATGCTATATGTGTTAGCTACGCATCTTGGGGCCAATCTCCGAGATGTAGGAGAGTCGCAGTGGAACCACGGCAATTAGCTGGAGGTGCTTCCCTATGTGTGTATTACGAGGCATTATGCTTATATGTTATGGGATCTCCCTCTGAGGAGAAGGGAAGATGAATGTTGGACTACATATTGGATACAAACACAAAATCGTCATAAGCATTTAGTGTAAAGTGAGTTTTAGATGCTCCTGGCCCGCAAGGCCGTGTGGTGGGGTTGTCTGTCGTATGCATGAGGTCCGGCTAATGCTATAGCCAGTGCTGGCCCATTTTAGGTCCCATTAGTGGTGCATTTGCAGAGAGTTGCCAACAAGTGGGGGCTCTTGAATCTAGGGTTTTTAGGGACCAAATAGTTGGTTTATCTCCTCTGACAAGGACCGTCAAGCCAAAATACAAAAACCAGAACGTACTGAGAGGGCTAGACGGCAATTGGAGATTGTAAGACGCTATTTTCCTCAAAGGAGCAGCTCGTTATGCATAAGTGGTAGTGGTTCTAGTAACCTAGGTGTTACGAGTAGCTCTTTGAGTGTAAGTGGAAGTCTTGGTACTTCCCTATTTCCAATTAATCAAACCACAACAAATGGGGATGTATGTTGCCTACAAAAACTCCTGTTGTCAATGCGGTTGTGGCCATGGCACAACCTATCACAATTCTAGCAGGTACACTCGATTTACCAGCATTAGGAGCACCGTTGCCCATTTTCCATGGGTTAGCAGAAGAAGATGAAGAACTCCACATTAAGGAGTTTCAAATGCTCATATTCAACTATCGAATCAAAGATGAAGGACACCAAATGATGTTCTTCAATATGACGTTAAAAAGAAGAGCGGCAGTGTGGTATCACAGTCTGGAAGCTGGAACCATAACTAGCAGTGCCCAATTCTTTACGGCTTTCCATAGAGAGTTTTCCCCTAATAAGGGTGGGCAATATTGGCTACGTGTTTTAAATGTAACACGCCAAGAGCCAAATGAGAATGTCCAAGCATATTCCAAGAAACTAAAGCAAGTTCTTCGCAAACTTAATGCTTATATTCCCATTCCAGCGGCTGCACAATTATAATATTTCCTACATGGATTGGATTTTAATATCCAGGTGCTGCTGAGTAGTGTTGCTTTGGCCAATATTGACACTGCCATTACCCAAGTAGAAGGAGTAGAGTTGCACTTGCAAGCTGCTTATGCAGCAAGGATAAATTGGAATGGTAATAATTTGGCCTTGACCAATGGGAGTCAAGGGGACCCCATGTTAAAAATGAGTAGCAGAGGGAGTATCATGTCGAATTTGCCTATGTTAGCAGTTCCTCCTAGCATGACTATGCCTATGGCTAGTCAGGCGGCCTCACTAAATAGTGGTGGAAACCAAACAATGAATCCTAATGTTGTCCCAGTTGGTCAGCGGCCAATTCCTAATCAAGTGGTTAGGCCCATGGGATGACAGATTGACGATCACGACTATGAGTCAAGTGCTTCTAATGTCCTTGGTGAAGTTAAGGACATGATGAAGCACTACACCGATATGATCTCTGAATAGTATCGACAAATAGCTGTGGATGTCAATTTCCTTAAGAAGCAACAGAATTTGATTGGGAGCTGACGCCCTGAAGAGGGTGGCCCCTCAAGATTCAGCTGTAAGTGGTGTGGGGGCCAACATTTCCCTAGAAATTGCCCAAATGTCAAATGTGATATTTGCCGGAAGTCTGGCCACTTAGCTGCTACCTGTTGGAGTAAGATCTGTTCTCTCCAACAAGGGAGTAAACAACCACATCCAGTTAACCATCGCGCGCAAGGGAATAATCTCCAACAAGACGATGGACCAAGGCAAATACTGCAAAAAGGAAAGGCTTCTAATCTATGAGCCATAACAAGGGGTCAAAAGATTAAAGAGGGTGACAAAGGAATGGTAAAACCTGTCGAGGGAAGCCCTAAGCAAGATGCTAGGGAAAAGTGAGTCCTAAATCCTGATAAAGAAGGTGGACCGTTAAGACCTGTTGGCAGTAAAGTCGATCCCGAGGAGGATAAAGGATTGCCAAGAAAGAAGGTAAAGGCTAAAAAAGAAGCACCAAAGCCGATGGAAAGACCAAAGGAGAGAATGGTGTGGCGCGAGAAGAGAAATTTAGCTAATTACCACGACTTTGATCTAGCAAGTTCCCTTTGCGAAGTCAAACCAGACGTGAATCTCCTGCAATTGATTAAACTTTCTCTAGGAGTAAGCAAGGAATTCAAGGAAATCCTACGTATAGGGTATATAGTAGAATCTTTGGGCATAGCTAGAGTGGGGGAAGATTGGTTTGATCATACTGAAAAGCATTGCCCTAGGGCTCCAGTATATGTGGATGGAATATTAGTGGAACATGCTATCATGGACACTGGATCCTCCGTCAATATCATAAGTTTAGACTTAATGAAGAGGTTAGGTCTAGAGATCCAAAAAGACGGCTCCACTCTTCTTAGGATGGCTGATGATAGTCTAAGACTACCAAAAGGTTGCATTACTAAGGTTCACAATACAGTTGCGAGCATGGAATGCTATCTGGACTTTAGGGTGATAAGGTTTGTAAGATGTCTTAGCTATCGGGTTTTGCTAGGCAGGCCATGGATTCCACGGACAGATTGTTAAGTCGATATACCCGCTGGTCAAGTGATTCTAGGTCGAGGTACCCATTGTGCAATAGTGGATGCTTACCCTGAGTCTCCTCAGAGTGAGAAAGCTCCACTATCCTCCACTGAACTAGAGACAGTAGATGATCCATTTGGTAGTGAGACGTCATCGAGGGATGGATCTAAGGAAGGGTCCACTACACAGGATATTTATCAGATAACCTTGAATGAGCCGATAGAGCCTCACGATTGAATAAGAGACGCGGACATTATTGAGCTGGATCTTGGTACGCTAAATGATTCATGAACAATTAAATTAGGGTCCATGCTCAGTTCGGAAGAAAGAAAGGATTATGTGTCCTTAATTTGAGAGTTTCGTGACATTTTTGCTTGGAGCTATGATGAACTTCAAGGTATTCGTCCCAGTCTAGTTGTGCATACTATTTCTGTAAACGAAGGTACTTGCCCTGTACGTTAGAAAGTAAGGCGTATGCCTTTTGAATTAAGGGGTGGGTTGTACAAGGAACTACAAAAGTTGTGTAAAGCGGGTTTGATCTTCTCTGTTCAGCATACTGAATGGTACTCACCAGTTGTGATCAGGAAGAAGAATAATAATCAAATCCATATTTGTGTAGATTTTAGAGAGTTGAATAAGCAGACTGTTAAAGATTACTACATGTTGCCGTTTATTGACCAAATTTTGGATCAACTAGCGAGTAGGGAAATATATTCGTTTATGGACTACTTTGCAGGGTATAACCAAATAGCAATCGCTGAGCAAGACAAGCTAAAAACGACGTTTATTATAGTCTTTGGTACGTTTGCATACCATGTGATGGCATTTGGGTTGTGTAATGCACCTGGTTTGTGGCAAAGAACAACCGACAAGACCTTTGGTGACATCTCCCTAGAGGAGTTGAAAGTATTCATTGATGATCTAGGGGCAGCCATCATAAGGGATAGACAGTTGATCATTTTGCAGAAGTTTTTTGAGCGTTGCAGACAATTTTGCATAGCTCTTAACCTATGGAAGTGTGTGTTCAGAGTCCCTTATGGGCTCTTGTTAGGCCATGTGGTTAGTTTTGTAGGGATTGCGACTGATCCTGAAAAGATCAAGGTCATAGTCGATATGAGTCCACCACATACTCCAAAGGAAGCGCATAGCTTTCTGTCATCAGTAGGGTATTATCGGAGGTTTATCAATGCCTTGGCAGAAATAACATTACCATTGACTAACCTATTGTCCTTTAATTGACAGTTTTCATGGAGTGATGCTTGCAAAGTGTCTTTTGATTATGTGAAGTAGGAGCTTGCCAAAGCACCTGTTTTAAAAGCACCAAAAAGGGGCGAAATGTTCTATATATTTTCAGCAGCAACCATATATAGTATCAGCTACTGTTTGGCCCAAATTTGGGAGAAAAAGTGGTACCATCCGATAGCTTTTACTAGTCGGAAGTTGGGTGTATCAGAAATTAACTACACCTATATGGAGAAGTTGTGCCTTGCGATGGTATCTGTGACCAAAAAGTTTAGGTACTACATTCTTTACGAGAGGGTGGTTTTTTGTACGAAGACGGAAGGGCTTTGATTGTTGTTGAATAAGTTACAGTCACTTGACCATTTAGCAAAGTGGTTAATCACTTTGCAGGAATTTGATTATGAGATTAAGAGCAAGCGGCTAAAGCTTCAGGGCATTATAGAGTGTCTTGTGGATTTTGGAGAGCCAAAAGAGGTCTTGGCTAAAGGAAGTGGCATGGAGACTTTGTTCAAGATTGATACAGCGGCTATTCCCTCTTGGTATGCTGCTATAATGCTCCATCTTTCTACGGGAGAGACTAGAGATACTTTATCAAAATCGGAGAAGAGGAAGATTAAACAGCAGGCATTAAAATTCTCCTTGATCGTAGGAACATTATATTGGCAGGGTGTTGATGATATTTATCGCCGATGTGTGATGCTTGACGAGGTTCCCTTTATTTTGGAAGAGTGCCATGACTCTGCTTGTGGAGGGCACTTTGTTGGGCGGTTAACGAAACAGAAAGCTTTAAGAGCTGGATATTGGTGGCCATCCATCTTCCAAGATCCCTTTGAGTACGTTAAGAGATGTGATACCTTTCAAAGCCATGACAGCAAAGAGAATAGGAAATGCCCACTTACACCTATCATGGCTATCCTTCCATTTAAGAAGTGGGGCATTGACTTTGTGGATCCTATCACCCCGTCGTCTACTACTCAGAAGAGGTACATTATAGTAGCAACTGATTATTTTACAAAATGGTCAGAAGCACGGGCGATGAGGTAGGACAATGCAAAAGAGACTACCAATTTCCTACTTAAGCAAATCATCTGCCAATTTGGTCCACCAAAAGAAATAGTATCGGACCATGGAACTCACTTTTTAAACAAAGTGATTAAAAGTCTGACTGAAGCTTGGAAAATCAAGCATAACAAGATGACTCCCTATAATCCGCAAGCAAATGGACAAGTCAAAAGTACCAATCAGCAACTTGTGGGTATCCTATCCAAGATAGTCTCCAAAAAGAAGCGGAACTGGGATACAAAATTATATGTGATGGTTTGGGCGTATAATATGATGTTTAAATGAGCCAGCGGCCACACCCCATTCAAATTAGTCTATGGGGAGGAGTGTGACTTGCCCTTATAAATTGAGTTATCAACCATTAGATTCGCAATCAATCATTCTCTGGGTGATGAAGATGCCCTATTTGAGCGGTTTATAACTATAGCCCACTTGGATGAGCTCAAATTGCAGAGTTTGTTGCACCAGGAGGTAGCTAAACGTCAGATGAAAAAGTTGCATGATCTGAAAGTGAAGAAATATACTTTTAAAAAGGGGCAGTTAGTTTTATATTACGATGCACATAGGGAGCTATTTCTCAGAAAGCTGGAACCTCGATGGGATGGCCCTTACAAGATAGTTCAGATAGGTAAAAATAAGTCCACAGTTCTATTAGCTGATCTACAAGGAGTGGAATTTAAGAATAAGGTTAATCTTAATAAGATTAAACCTTATTATTTCTAAGTATGCTAATGCGGAAAAATGCATTGTAGGTCCATGTTGGGGCTGATTGGAGACCTGCGCAGGAGAGCTTAAATTGGTTGATGGGGCGGTTAATCCCTTATTTGGAGCACCCATATCTCGAGAAAAGATATCATTAGGAGAGGCTTATTTGGTGGAGCAAGGGATATAAAGTGATTGAGTAAGAAGATGGTACCTTTGTGTTGGAGATTAAAGTTTTCTGCTATCACTGCTTACAAATCTTGAAAGCATCCATGTTGAGTTTAATGAAGAAGGTGTGATGGAGCCGTCAATTCATCCTCTAAATATGTTGAACTTTGACTATCACAATTACGAATAGGGGAGTTCTTGATGGCTGGCTGTGTAAACCCATTATGGATGTATACATTATACGTTGATGGAGCAAGCAGGGGCCCTAATAGAAAAGGAAGTGCTGGAGTAGTTATCCAAGATCCCCGACGTAGAGTTACAATGAAATTAGCTACTTACCTCGGGGTAGGATTCACTAACAACATGGCCGAGTATAAAGCCCTGATTATGGGATTGAATATTACCAAGAAAGGTGGCATGAGGTGGTTGTTAATAAAAGGGGAGTCCCAACTGATCTTAAATCAACTCAATGGGGCATATACAATCCGAAATCCTCTCCTTCGTATGTATCATCGAATTGCTATAATCCTACTTGATGAATTTGAGAGCATATCTCTTCAGCTGATTCTACGTTATTGGAATTAGTTTGCGGACTCCTTAGCTAATTTTTCTTATGAAGAGGACCTCTTTTTCAAGTGTGGTCCTAGTCCGGATATTGTTGTTGATAATGAGACAAGACCTAGTTGCTTTGTGGGGAATGTTATCAGACCACGTCTTATATGGCAGGCGATGGTTGATATGGGTGATGCAAAGAGTGGCCAAGACCCATCTACCATTATTATCCTAGACCCATAGGTTGATCAGAAGACATGTTATGCATACGCCTCTTGCTATATATACAGGAGGTATGGGCCATAATTTGATGCATTTAGTTTAGGGCTGAGAGCCTATTTTTACCCTTGGAATAGAGTGTATTTGCGCATATTTACATTTTTCCAAGGACAGATCTCTATGAGCTGTTTTGTTTGATTCCGTTAGGCCAAGAGGGCAATTGCTTTAAGTAGTTAATGTCTAGTTTCGTTAGACCAAGAGGGCCAGTTGTTTTCGGGTTTTAATAATCTATTTCTTTAGGCCAAGAGGCCGAGTTAGTTTGCAGTGAAATGTGCTATTTCTTTAGGCCAAGAGGGCCCTATCTCTATTTGGTGTAGGTACGTTTAATGCTTTGTTGTTTTAGTGATTGCACCATACAGGTTGACAAAGTCGTTGGAGGGAGCCTTTGGTGCAAAGGAGCTTCTTGTGGCCATTCCAGGTGCTTTGGTCCCTTTTCCAAGTCTTTTCCCTTAAGCAATTAATGATATATGTGCGGGTGAGGGTTACTTTCTTTTGTTTGTTAGGGAAGGGAAATCATGGCATGAAGTCCCAGGTTTAGGTTCTGTTTATCTGGGGGAGATCTGAGTAGTCATTGACTCCTACAAGGCATTGCTAGGCATTGAAAGACTTGTTTTAGATGGGAGTTCTAGTGACCTTGTTCTGCTGACCTGTTAGGCAGCCATTCTAGGAGTTTCTGTTAGTTGTGAGGCCATTAGAGAAGCCTACTAAAATAATGATGGAAAGAGACAAAACCATAAAGATCTGAAAGACAATATATGAATATACAGAGGTGTGTAAAAAGGGGTTTTAATCCCTATAAAAATAAAAAAGGAAAGAAAGAAAAAATCCTTAAGTTGTTTTTCATCACCTTGCAGGCCTAGTAGGTTCCTAGGGATGAGACAAGATCCGGGGCCGATACCTTGCTCTTCCTTGGGGTGACATCATGCCATAAAAGAAGAAAATAAAAGAAGGTTGGAGCCAAAATAAAAGTAAGCGATTAAGTGTCGCCTTGCGAGGGCTTGGTAGGTTCTTGGGTACCGAGACAAGACGACCTGAGGCCGATGCCCTGTTCTCCTTGAGTCACTACGCTCAGCTCCCTCCTTTTTACACGCTTGACTATGGAAAAATAAAAGGCTAAAAGAGAAGAGTATTGTGCTTAAAAAAAAGATAATACATTTTTCTCACGCTATAGGAGTCCTCGCCTAGGGGGAGATCGTGGTTGAGTTGTCCTTAGTTAGGTAGGTAGTTCAAACCACCACTTACTATGACCTCTTTGATAGCTCTTTTCAGCTTGGCTCTGTTGTAGCAGTTGGTTACCGACTGGTTTCGGGCCTTCTTTCAGATTATGCCGGGCCTACTCCTTATGGATTTCATGCCTTGGTTTTGTCAGGGGGTAGGGTATGAGTTGTGATGTGTTGTGTTGTGCATTTTTTGTATCAGCTTGATGCTCTTTGTTGTTGTTTCTGTGCAAATCTATTCGTGGGATTCGACGGGCTGAGTCGTCCGATCCTATGGTCGCCAATGATAGATAATTTTTTATGCCGAGAAGTGCTTTAAAATAGCCAAAAATTATGAATATCAAGGGAAAAATAGACTTCGTCGAAGGCAGCGGTGGCAATTAGTACGATTTTAAGCGGCAATGCCTAGAAACGCGTAAAAGAGCCACTGGACCGCGATTAGAGAATTCTCATAATTTTTTTGCATGACAGATGAGACCCTAGGACCTGCTCGGTATTGTGGGACCTCAAGACCGACGTGCAGGAATTTTCGGCTCACAGTTTGGGTACTGGACATGGAAAAGGAAGTGCCCGAAAGGCCAAAGGGCCAAAGTGGGGAGAAGCCAAAGGGTGTGACCCTTAGGGGGGCCTTTGGCCCCAAAAAATCAACGAAATGAGGGGAAGAGGGGGCGATTTTTTCGTGTGAAGAAGAAGGGAGGATGAAGAAGGTGCAGATCAAGGAAATGGGGAAGGGGGGGACTCCATAGCCATATGAGAGCCTCCATATACCCATACCAACTGAAGACAACAGCAGACTGAAGGCCTTCCACACTTCCTATTGCTGGCCTTGTCCCGTCAAATGATGCACTGAGCAAAGAGATTAGAATCTAGTCTTTCTCTCTCCTCCCTCTCTCTCCTGCATAGAGGGAATTCATGTGTAAGAAATCAAGAAGAAGAGGGGCTGAAGAATGCTTGTCGATCGGATTGCTTCAAGATGAAGAGGAGGCTGAGGAAAGAGGCTCAACACTGAAGAATGGTTGCTAGTCGGTCTGCGGGTTGCTCAGAATAATCATTAAAAAACCTGTAACATGCAAGACACGCGGTATGCTTCAATTTTACAAAGAAATTTGATTATTTTTGTTGTTTCATGGTCCAAATGTTGTTCATATACAATGAAATTTTGTTTGAACCTTTTTTACATCTTGATTGAGGGTTGAAGTTCCAGAAAATGCCCTAACCGGATCAATTTACCCATTTCACGCAATTTGGTTGGTTATAGAAATACAGAACCCCTATTTATTTAGAGCCATTATTAATTCTTTAAAACCCGCAAAATGTCATTTTTAATGGAAATTAGTGGTTTTTTCAATTTTGAGTTGGAGAAAAGGAATGAAAATGGGATAAGATTAGAGATAATGTTAAGTTTCAATCAAAATAATAAGCCAATACAAATAAATTAGAAAATACCTATTTTCCATGAATAATAAATAGAAGAAAAAAGCAAAAATAAAGAAAATTGGGGTTTTCGCACTCAAAAAATATGGAAAATTAAGATTTATGTGCATGAATGTTTGGCAAGGTTAAAGCATGAGGTTAAGCCTCAATTTTGCCTCGTCCTTTGTGTTATAGTATGTGTTTATTGTTTTTTACATACAAAAAAGATACAAAATAACCATTTACACCTATGCACAGCAGCAACACCTAAACGGTGAGGGGAGGGGGATAAAGTTTGTGCGACGATCTAATTACTGAAAAGATACAAATTATGATTTTCCTCTTTGTGCATAGCATTTAGGGATTGTTCCATAATTGAATATAGGTGACTAATAGCACGGAAGTTCTGGTGCTAGTCCCTAGAGCAGCGCAGTACGTAACGCTTAGTTAAAATTCATGAAAGGGCTGTTTTTCGCACCTCACGTGGCTAGTTTTTTTTAATCATAAAATGGTTGAGCACAATTTTCGTACACCTTGCATTAAGCATGCCATGTGGTATCTCCTGGAATACATTGCACTTGATTGATAAACTTTGACCAACGTTGAGAGGATAGGAAACCAAGCTGTAGGTTAGACGAGTGCTTCCATTGGGGAAAGTTTTGTGAGGCAAATCAAAATCTCCTGGAACGCTGAATTATGAAAGAGTGGAGTTTGTGCGAACGTTATATGTGTTAGCGACGCATCTTGGGGCCAATCTTCGAGGTGTAGGAGAGTCACAGTGTAGCTGCGGTAATCAACCAAGAGGTGCTTCCCTATGTGTGTATTACGAGGCATTATGCCTATATGTTATGGGATCTCCCTCTGAGGAGAAGGGAAGATGAATGTTGGACTACATATTGGATACAAACACAAAATCGTCATAAGCATTTAGTGTAAGGTGAGTTTTAGACACTCCTAGCCCGCAAGACCATGTGGTGGGGTTGTTTGTCGTATGCATGAGGGCTATAGCACTATGGCCAGTGTCGGCCCATTTTAGGTCCCATCAAAATTTCCATTTTAGGTTATCGTGAGAGCAAGAAAATTATCATCATTCATGTGGATTAGGTCAATTAAAACTTTATCATTAAGCATTTTATTTAAGTCTCTAATAATGACTCCCATTCACATATCCACAAGGGCTCATTAAAAATGACAAACCAATGTTTCCGTGGCTCCACTAACTTGTGTATTTTAAGGGTTATTCTGCTACTAATTTCCATTATATCATTTCAAGGCTCAAATTTTATTAAAGAGCATAAAAGTTTTGTAACTCATGACATACACATAGTACCATGAAAACTCGAACAATCGACCGTTGGAGCTATATATAGCTCACCATATCTAGACTAGGTCTCAACTATATATATGTAGATCGTGATCAATATGAAATAGTCTTTGAAAGTGTACATGGTGTGTCTCTTCTCTCCCTCTTGCATCTCTATATATCTTCTCTCTCTACATCTTACCATGGTATCAAAGCTATCATGTTTGACTACAACCAATTCCTTGAAGAAGACAATCAAGAAGTATATCTATGTGGTAATATCTCTTTGATTCTTGATTCATGTTCTTTTCATGCTTAAATTTGATGTGTTATGTTTGTTATGAGCATCTTATGTTATGAAATTTAAGCATAGAAGAAGTTCACTGGATCATCATTTAGATTGCATATACATTGAATTGTAGATATGCCTTACTTGGACAACCCAAAATTTTCTATTTGGGAAACTCTTAAAGGAATGCCTTTCTCAAGAGAAATAGATTTTGTGATATGTAGGACTCACAAGCTTTCTTCTAGCAAATCTCTACTCAATTTGGAGTTCTATGTCAAAAGTTATATCAATGCAGGTAAACTGGACTCGAAACAAGAAAACAAACAAAACAATAGCTTTCCATGTAGACTTCTATGACACATGTCTCATCAGGATTACTCATTGTTGAGTTTCTACCAAAATTTTTCACATCATCATCTATTCTTAGCCAAGAAGTAAAGTGATAATGTTTTCTCATCTATGTTGGTCCGGTTTATTCTTGCACACGTTTTGTCTATTTTGGGTCACTTTATTCTTGCCCACATTTCATCTATATTGGGTCTCTTTCTTTTGGAGTATGCTTTTGAACTAAACATCCTTCTTTACAGCATAGCTTCTGTGTACGACTTGTTCTGTAGTACTTTCATCATTGTTTTGTCTATGGTGTGTGAATTCTATGCTCTCATATTGTACTTATTCTATGATCTCATATTGTATGACTTGTTGTGTTGTACTTTTGTCATTGTTTCATGCATGGTGTACAAATTCTATGATCTCATATTGTACTTATTCTCTCAGCCAGATATGTCAAATTCTATAATGGTCAACGGATTTCCTTCTGGACAGTGTTCTATCCCTCACTTTCAAGGACAAGGATTCCTTGGATGGAAAGTAAACATGCTGCTAATCCTTGAATGCAATGACTTGCATGATATTGTTCTTGGTAATTATGAATGTCTGCCTCAACCAATTGATCGGGCTCGTGATAATACCCTTGTAATTGAAGGACCTATCTTTGAATAATGAAAAACTATTTATAACAAGTACGACAGAGGCGATAAAGTATCTCATTAGTATATTCTTTTTGTTCTTCAAGAATCTCTTATGCTTGATGTATGTAATATTCTAACTCACAAGCTATATGGGAATATTTGATAACAAATTTTGAGAACAAAACTATCACAGAGATACTTTATCTTTGTAGTCATCTCATTGAGTTACAATACAACATCGAAACTTCTATGACAACACATATCAAATCATTTAAGAATATTATCAATTAGCTTGTTGCCTTTGTTGGTGATGCCATTCCACAAAAACAATTGGTGACACAGCTTCTTGACACTGTAAAGGATCTTGCTTATGATAATATTGTTACCATATTAGTTGACAAAGATGGGATCAATTTTGATCAAGGTTGTATATCTTTGATTGAATATTCACAATGACAACACAGAAATCAAGAAATTGCAATGATTTCACAATAGGACATAGTCAAAACAAATCAATCAAGCTTTATTTTCTCAAAGGCATTCCTTTCCATGCTTTACATATAGTGGTGACTTCTCTCATCTCAAGATTCCTAACAGATGTTGTTCTTATTGCGATAGAAATGATCACACTACAAATGATTGCTAGTAGGCAAAACAATATGATGAAGAATATGGTATTACAAATAAACAACCATGTTTATCCAGAGATTATTCTCCTTATCATCAACCCATCTATGTTTAAAGAGGCATTTTGATTCAAATCGTAATAGAGCATCCTGGTGATCTTAATAGTAAAATATAGCATCATCGCTTTGATCATTCTGATTTTTCTTAGCTTGTCGATCTTTATTGGTGTGACCTTGTTCAAGATATGGAATTCAAAGCTCGTCCTCAGATGGCTATTTGTGAATATTGTACACTTAGAAAGCATTTTCACAAACCCTTTTCCATTTCCACCACAACTCATTCCAAAGATTTTCTTGATCTGATTTACAATAATATGTGTGGATATTTTTCTCCATCAAAATTTCAAGATCAATATTTCATGACTTTTATTGATGACTTTTCAAGATACACCATTGTTTTTCTCTTGTGAAACAAATTAGAAGCCTTATTGTCTTTTAAGCAATATCAAAAAGTTGTCGAACTTCATATGGGTTGACACAATAATAAACTTTGTAGTGATAATGGTGGAGAATACATTTCAAAATGTTTTGATGATTATTATAATAATAAGGGTATTCATCATGAATATACGGTTCCCTACACTCCTCAATAGAATGGTATTATTGAATGTAAAAACAAGACTATCCTCAATGCCATATGATGTATGCTCATTCATTCTGGCTTATCTTGATATTTCTAGGCTGAAGCAATCTTAACAGTAGTATTTTTGCAAAATTATCTTTCTATGACTGCTCCTTGTAAAATAAAGATTGCTACTTGGATAGGGAAAACTCCTTTTGTTTCATATTTTTGAACCTTTAGGTGTATTGCTAATATTCAAGTACCCAAAGAGACTCCTAGAAAACTTGACCATTATAGTTTGAAAGTTATTTTCATTAGATATTCTTATTTTTCTAAGGGATACAAGTTTTATGATCCATCCTCCAAGCAAGTAATCATAAGTCGTAATTCTATTTCAATGAGCAACTTATGGGCAGCACATGGTCTGAAGAGGATGCTAGGAGGACTTGGTCATTGGAGGACATTGATGACAAAAAGTCATTACTCACTACTTTTCCTTTTCTATATGATGATGAAGGTTTATATTGATCTCCCAATTGAAAATTTATGTGGTACCTATCATGTTTATGATGTTGATATTCTTGAGAATGCTCTCAATATTTGTGAAGATCTTGTCTCCTACAATGATGCCATGTCATCCCCACAAAAGGAAAAATGGCAAGAGGCTATGGAAATTGAGCATTAATCTCTTCTCTCTAAAGGTACATGGATTCTAACTGAGTTACCACCTAGATGTACTGCTATTAAATGCAAGTGGGTTTATAAGACTAAAACAAAATCAGATGGAATATTTGAAAATTTTGAAGCAAGGCTAGTTGCCAAACATTTTTTACAAATTGAAGGAGTTGATTGTTGAGAAACATTCTCACCTATTGATCCTCTTACTAGTATTTAGGTCTTGTTAGTTTTTGTTGTGGAGTTTGATTTGGAGGTTCATCAAATGGATGTGAAAACTGCTTTTCTTAATGAGAAATTAAAGAAAGAGATACACATGGAGAAAATCAAGGGATATGCATGGTGAGAGCTATGGCAAGAGAGTAAGAGAAAGAGCGAGAGAGAGAGAGAGAGAGAGAGAGAGCGAGAGAGAGAGAGAGAGAGAGAGAGATACAGAGAGAGAGAGAGAGTCACAATGTGGGAACTCCAATAGTCACAATGTGTGACCAACCTTCCCTTCATTCAACGGTCACTTAAAGAATACAGAATGTGTGACAGTGATGGGTGTCTGCCACCTGTAGTGTGTAGTGGCGAGTACTGTCAGTGTAATAATACACAAGCGACTAGGCGAAGGCGCCTTTAACCCCAATAATCTCCCACTTAAAGGCAAATATGTCTTGGTGAGGAGTAAAAAGAAAAATAAAAGACAATACAGCATATACACATGTATAACAGAATGAGGAAAGACGTCATCTCATCCCACGCCCATCAACCTCCTGAGGAAGGAAAAGCGCTCTATAGAAAGGCTTTTCATGAGCAAGTCTACAAGATTCTGATCAGTCAAGATCTTAAGAAGGTCAATGGACTTGTCCTCAATGACCCCACGTATGAAGTGATACCTCACCTCAATGTGTTTTATCTTTGCATGGAAGACCATATTCTTGGCTAACTAGATAGCACTCATAGAATCCGAATGCAGGGTAGGGATAGCATCAATACCAAGGTCATGAACCAAACGACCCAATCAAACGGCCTCCTTGCAAGCCTCAGTGGTTGCAACATACTCCGCCTTTATAGTAGAAAGGGCCATGCATTTCTGCACCTTGGACATCCATGAAACCACACCTCTAGCATAAGTGAACACATAGCCAGAAGTGGACTCCCTACTATCTACATGTCTTACATAATCAAAGTCAATGTACCCCATGACTCCTGTATCTTGGCTGCCATAGCATATGTGCATATCTGAAGTGCCCTTTAGGTACCTCATGATACCCTTCACAACATCCCAATGCTTCTTGCCAGGTGTAGCCATATAGTGTGCCACAACACCAACTGCAAATGCAATATTTAGATGAGTGGCTATCATGGCAACTTCCCAATATAGATGGATAGGGAATCTTGGCCACCTTGGTCTTCTACTCATCTACCTTCATATAATCAACTTGTGATACCTTCACATAAGAAGGCAATGGATAGCCAATAGGCTTCACGTCTTGCATGCAGAAGCGCTCAAGGACTTCATGAATGTACTCCCTCTACGACAAGTAGATGAGTCCTTGATGCATGTCGTGTCTAATGCGCATACCAAGTATGTGAGAGGTCTGTCCCAAATCCTTTATCTCAAAGCTCTTCTTGAGTTGAGCCTTAAGAGCATCTAGCTTATCATTTTCTTTCCCTACTAATAGCATGTCATCCACATAGAGTACTAAAATACAATTACCGATCCATAGCACTATGGTTGTAGCCTTGTGACTGCATAAAGACATCGGACTTATGATACCATTTTCTAGGTGCCTAATTCAATCCATAAAGACTTTTCTTCAACTTGTACACTAGGTACTCCATGCTGGGCTCTGCAAAGCCCTTAAACTGCTCCATGTAAATCTCATCATGCAAGTCCCCATGTAAGTGTCAAGATTGTGGGAGAGAAGGAAGGAGTCTCACTTGTAGCTTTCTTGCTTGCACAATGGGGGAATACACACAAGGGTGGAGGCTGAAAAACAGTTTTCCTCTTCTTAGTTGTGTAAGCCAAAAGAACTCTCATACAAAGAAATAGAAGAACCCTATATGTGGGTCTCAAACCAAACTCAACTAACTAAGGTGGAATACTAACTGAGCCACTAACTAGAGTAGATAAGGATAGCTGTCATGTAGCTATTATTCATGGACGGTGTACCAACCGCATCTGCAATAATTGACAAGTCGGTGACAAAAATACACAACGGTCACCCTGGTGTATCACGAGTGGAGCTCGATATCTCAACACTCCCCCTCGAGCTCAATCCCAATTCCTGCACACCAAGCAGGTCTCTAAACTTGTGCAGCTTCTCTGCGCCCAATGCCTTCGTGAATATGTCAGCTACCTGATCCTCTGTGCTGACATAAAATAGATCAATAAGACCTAGTAAAACCCTCTCCCGCACATAGTGATAATGCACCTCAATGTGCTTTGTTCTAGCATGATAGAGTGGGTTATTTTCCAAGTGTATACTACTCATGTTGTCACAATAAATGACAACTGGCCCATCTGTAGGCTGATGCATATCATAAAGTAGCTTATGCAACCAAGCTACCTCACATGCAGCCATTGCTGCACCCCTGTATTCAGCCTCTGTGCTTGATAAGGCAACTGTAGGCTGTTTCTTACTGCTCCAAGTGACTGCAGCACTCCCAAAAGAGAACACATATCCACTGGTAGATCGTCTATCAGAAATGCTACTAGCCCAATCAGCATCAGTGTATCCATGCAACTGTATCTGAACCCCAGTCTCATAAAATAGTCCATACTGCAATGTGTACTTCACATACCTGAGTATGCGTCTAGCCGCATCCAAATGCAGTTTCCTTGGAGCTTGCATAAACTGACTTACCAATCCAACAGCAAAGCTCAAATCTTGCCTGGCAATAGTCATATAAATCAAGCTTCCTACTATGCGTCTGTACATAGTAGGGTCTTCCAGAAGCTCACCTGCATCTGCGCTCAGCTTCACATTCTGCTCCAAAGGAACTGAAATAGGCTTACAGCCTGTCATCCCATATTTGGATAGCATGTCCAATCCATACTGCCTCTGCAAGAGCTGTATCCCACTTGGTGATCTAATCACCTCAATGCCCAAGAAATAACGCAGCTCTCCCAAACCCTTCATCTCAAACTTCTACTTCAATAGCATTTTCACATGAAGGATATCTTCATCATTGTCACCTGTCATAATCAAATCATCAACATAAATGACAAGTAGCATAATATCTTTCTCTGTTTTTCTCACATAAAGTGAGAAATCTGCCTTGGAAATCTGAAAGCCAATAGTGACAAGATACTGTCCTATCTTGTCAGGCCATGCTCTAGGTGCTTGCTTCAAGCCATATAAGGCTTTCTTCAACTTACAAACAAAACTCAGGATGAACAGCATGCACATAACCTGATGGCTGCTCCATATAGACCTCTTCTTGCAAATCACCATGCAAGAAGGCATTCTTTACATCCATCTGATGTAGAGACCATCCCTTTGATGCAGCCATAGCAATGACTGCTCTTACGGTTGCCATCCTTGCAACCGGACTGAATGTTTCTTCATAGTCAATGCTATATGTTTGTGCATACCCCTTGACTACTAATCTTCCATTGTATCTATTCATAGAACCATCTGCATTGTGCTTCACCTTATAAACCCACTTACAGCCAATTTCATTCTTACCTTTAGGCAAAGGTACCAATTCCCATGTAGCATTTTCTTCCAAGGCATCCATTTCTTCATCCATGGCTTTCTCCCATTTTTCTTTTCCCATGGCTTGCTCAAAAGAAGTGGGTTCTGGTTCCTGTATCACTTTGACCATACATGCATAGTGAATGGCTGTAAATCCATCATATTTCAGCCTATCCATAGGATACCTAGCTCTGGTAGACCTGCGCAAAGTAGGTTCACTCCCAGGTTCTCTCAAAACATCCCTGGTCTTCCTTACTTCGGGTGTAATAATAGAAGGAATACCCAACTCATCATCAATGCTCTGTTCTGAGCCACTGGATTCAGCATCCACATAAGAGTGACCTGCATTCACATCAAACATGGGCTGATCTACCTTTTCTTTTCCCTTTCGTGATACTTGCATACCACTATCTGCATTGCTTTGAGAAGATTCTCTTGATCTCAATCTGCCTGTCCATGGAGAAGAATGTGAACCACTACTAGAGGATGCTCCAGGTCCACTAATATTTTGTGACTGCTGCTGTGAATTCTGTGCAGCATTACCATTTTGTGCATCTACATCATCAATCACATTTACTGGTTTATACCAGCTACTCATCTCATCAAAAACAACATCTCTGCTCACTGTAAACTTACGAGTAGAAGGGTTATAGCATCTATACCCTTTTTGCTGCAGAGAGTAACCAATAAAGATGCACTTCTCAGCTTTTGGATCCAACTTGGATCTCAACTCATCTGGCACATGTACATAGGCAATGCAACCAAAAATTTTCAAATGAGAAATATTTGGTTTCCTACTAGTATACCTCTCCTCTGGAGTTATCCCATGTATTGCTGCAGTGGGAGTCATGTTCATTATATAGACTGTTGTAGCAACTGCTCCAGCCCAGTAAAAATCTGGCAAGTCTTTTTCATTGAGCATGGCACAAGATACCTCTCCAATATGCCTATTTTTCCTTTCTGCAATTCCATTTTGTTGTGAGGTATGACTACATGAATATTGCTGCTTTATGCCATGCTCCTGCAGGAACCTTGCAAACTCATTTGAGAGGTACTCTCCCCCTCCATCTGACCTTAGGCATTTTATTTGCAGGCCTGTTTCTTTTTCAACCATAGCTTTAAGAGTTTTGAAATGCCCAAAAACTTCACTTTTCTTTTTCATAAAATATAACCAAACTTTTCTGCTATAGTCATCAATAAAAGTGACAAAATAATGACAGCCTCCAAGAGATGCAGCTTTAGTAGTCCACACATCAGAATGGATTAATTCCAATGGCTTCTCACTCTCTTGAACATGTCTAGGAAATGGTTTCCTTGCCTGTTTTCCAAATTGGCAGGCTTCACATAGCTTATGCATTTCTGCAACCTTGAATTTTGGCAATCCTGCAACAATATTTTGGGCATGCATTGATTTAAGTCGCTGTACATTAACATGACCAATGCGTTTATGCCAGATATCAATATCTGCAACTACACCGGTCCCATGTGCAAACATTGTTGCACTCAATTCAGACATGTCTGCATCCAACGTAGACATTCTGCCCTTCTTTCCTTTTGCTATCAAGCGACCTTTATTTTTCATATCCTCAACAAAGCATCCATGAGGATTAAATCTGACCTGCAAGCCCTGCTCAACCATTTGACCAACAGAATCCAGATTCTTGGTGATATTCGGGACATGAAATATATCAGACAGGTATTTCTTTTTTCCATCCTGCATAGACAAAGGAATTTTTCCAATCTGCACAATAGGATGTGCAGTATCATCACCAGTCTCCACAAATCCTGGTTTTTCCATTTTCCTTGCATCCTCCATCCATTCTGGATGACCTGTCATGTGGTTTGATGCACCTGAGTCAACATACCATACATCATTGCTTTCTTCTGCACTTGTCACAGAATTGTTCATGTGCTGCACCATAAACAAATCCTCATTTCTGTCATCACCCTGTCTACTAGAAGATGCATAATTCCCTTGTTACAGTTTTCCATTCATGATGTTATTCTGCTTTTTATAGCAGTCTTTAGCCATATGACCCATTTTACCACAGTAGTATCATTCAACATTACTGTTTGCATTTTGGCCTCTTTGCCATCCACCACGACCTCTTTGGCTCCCCCTGCCTCTTGAGTTACCATGTCCTCCTCCATAGGACTGGTTTTCTTGAGTTTGCTGCATATTCTGATTTCTACCACGGCCTGCAAATCGGCCTCCTCTACCTCTGCCTCTACCTCTTCCAACATTTGAGTAGAAGACAGCTTCTTTTGAAGTTCCTCCTAAAGAGGATGCACCACCATTTCTCTGCTCCTCAGAAATTAGAAGAGCAATCAACTCCTCAAAATCAGGAAATCTTTCATGAACTGGAATGGATATCCGAAACCGTGCATAATCCTTTCCTAGACCATTCAAGGTCACAGAAACTAAATCATCATCTTCCACTGGCGACCCAATGGAAGCAAGTGCATCTGCAATCTTCTTCACCTTCATGTGGTAGTCATTGATGCTCATACTTTCTCTTTGCACATTATGCAACTCTTGCTTGAGCTGCATTTTCCTGGCTTGCGTATTTGTGCTATACATTTTTGACAAAGTATCCCATGCCTCCTTTGGCGTACTTGCATCCTGAATATGCACAATCATAGAGTCTGAAATATTGATAGACAGCCAGTACATAACTTTTCTGGCTCTCTCATGCCATGCTTTGAATTCTTGCATTTGCTGTTGATTGGGAACATCAGGAAGAACTGGTTCTTCTTCATTTCCTGCAATATCCTTTTCCCATAAGGAAATTCATCATTCTAAACTTCCATGCTTGGAAGTTGTTCTTGTCAAGCTTTTCAGTTACAATCTGTGAAAGAAAATCAAACGCCATTACAGAATACTGCAAAAAATTCTTTCACTGCAAAAAACTCAGCTTCACCCTCACAAGGGCAAATCTGCAAAACTGGCGAAAGTGGTATTTGACCACACAGTCACTTCCTAGTGACGATTTTGCATAAACAGGAACCAAGGATGATTCTGAAGCTCCCAATGTCTCTGCGCACAAGCATATGATGCAATTTCTACAATAACTTTTCACCGTCCTGTAGAATAGTGGTCGCACAATATAAAATAGGGTATTTTCCTGAGTGCGTGCAGAAAACTTCTGTCTCCAAAACAGGCCCCGAAATGGCCTCAAATCAAAAAAACAGGGTCGTCGTGGGCTAAAGCCCTCACCCGCACCATATACTGCCCTCTTGCTTCACCGCGAAGGGCGTCTCAACCTGAGACAATGCACTCTTGCAATTTTGGACTGTGCTACCTGCAAAGATCTGCTCCCAAAACAGAAAATGAAAGCAACACTGCTCCTCTTACCAGAACACCGCGAGCTTGGCTTGCTTTCTTGAGCTCCTTACCACGAACAAGGCTCTGATACCATGTCAAGATTGTGGGAGAGAAGGACGGAGTCTCACTTGTAGCTTTCTTGCTTGCACAATGGGGGAATACACACAAGGGTGGAGGCTGAAAAACAGTTTTCCTCTTCTTAGTTGTGTAAGCCAAAATAACTCTCATACAAAGAAATAGAAGAACCCTATATGTGGGTCTCAAACCAAACTCAACTAACTAAGGTGGCATACTAACTGAGCCACGAACTAGAGTAGATAAGGATAGCTATCATGTAGCTATTATTCATGGACGGTGTACCAACCGCATCTGCAACTGACAAGTTGGTGACATAAATACACAACGGTCACCCTGGCGTATCACGAGTGGAGCTCGATATCTCAACAGTAAGAAAGCTGTCTTGACATCCATTTGGTACAAGTCCAAGTCAAGCTATGCAACCAAAGCCAAGACTAAGCGCAGGGTGGTCATCTTAACCACAAGAGAGAAAACATAATCAAATCAATACCATGCTCTTGCTTAAAACCCTTTGCTACCAATCTAACCTTGTATGCCGGCTTTGGGTATCCAAGGGTACTTTTCAGCTTGTGCACCCACTTGCATGGCAGAGCCTTCTTGCTAGTAGCAGGCAAGGAAACCAAATCCCAAGACATATTATTATCCAAGGAGTTTATCTCAAACTACATAGCCCTCTCCTAGGAGTAACTGTTACCCCTACACATAGCCTCATCATAGGTGAGAGGCTCTCGTGCTTCTGTAACTAAGACATCGTGCATGGAGGGCTCAAATCTATCAAGTGGGCATCTATCTCTCATAGAACACTGTATTGCAAGCTTTATTGCATGCCCAACATTCTATCCAAAACCTTGGCCATGAGCATCTGCTTGGCTCCTCTTGAAATATAAACCTATATATCTCCACAACTCTCTCAAGCTGTCTATGAATCTTTTCTTCATGGAAGACTACATTATGGTGGCTGCGGATGACTTTTCGTGCATGTGGATCCCATAGACAATAACCCATCTCTCCTACATCTCCATAACCAAGGAATATGTGTTTAAAACTCTTAGGATCTAGCTTGTTACGCTTGCCCTTGGGTAGATGGAAAAATGCCTCACATCCAAAAGACACGCGAATGAGCATAAGAGTAACTGCCTCAACCATAAAGTGCTAGGGTAGGCCTGCATGGCTAAGCATTCTATGAACCCTTTCTTGGATGGTCTTATTCATGCGCTCAACCATACCATTCCAAGGAGGGGTGTATGGGGGTGGTCAACTGACGCTTTATACCCCTCTCATCGGCGTAACTGCTCAAAAGCACGTGATACATATTCATTCACATTATCTATCCCAAGGCATTTCAATCTATTCCCACACTCGTTTTCTACCAACGCAAGCCATCTCTGAAAAACTGCAAAGACATTGGGCTTCTGCTTTATGGGATAAGCCCATATCTTACGTGAAAAATCATATATGAAAGTAAAAAAATATTTCGCACCACCCATAAACTAATAGGGCATGGGCCCACAGACATCATAGTGAACCAAAGCTAAGGGCTCACTCATGCATGACATACCAGACTTCTTATGAGTAGACCTAGTCTGTGTGCCATAAACACAATGATCACAAGAATCCAAATGAGAATAGTCAATGGGTGGTAAGTATTGCAAACCAGAAAGCATTCTCATTCCCTTAACGGACATGTGCCCCAAACAAGCATTCCAAAGAGATACATGAGGTAAAGACCCCATAGACAAAGCATGATCAACTATAGATCTAGAAACAGCTAAGGGGTAGAGGCTGCCAGCCTTGGCACCTCTTGCAAGCACAAGCCTGCCACGAGTAATCTTCCATGTAGAGTCTCCAAAAGATACATGATATCATGTGCCATCAAGTTGTCCAACGGACATTAGACTACATGTCAATGCAGGTACATGACATACATAGTGCATAACAAAGCTTCTATCAGAAGGATATTGCAACCTAACATCACCAATGTCGACAATCTCAAGAGACTTGTCATCACCCAAGTGTAGAGAACCTGAGATAGAATGGTATGAATGAAACCACTCTCGGCAAGGTGTCACTTGAAAGGATGCACCTAAGTCCAAGAGCCAACACTGTGTATACATAAAGTGTATCTTTGTTATCTGCAAAGCACTAGATGAAGCTTGTACAAGGATATAATCCCCATCAAAATCCTTGGGTTGCATAACATTGATCTCTTCAATCTTAACACTTGACTTAGTAGGTACTATGCTACAATCAGAAGACTTATCTTACACTTTCTCTTTTCCCTTCTCTTTGCGCCCTTCATTGCGTAGTTCATGACACTATGGCCTTATGTGGCCTTTCTCCCCACAATGATGACATGTCAAATTGGCATTCCTACCACAGGATTTCCTGCGTGACTTTCCACAAGACTTGAACCGAGATTTTTGCAAATCCCATCCACAGCCACTATCGCAGCCATTCTTTTCATTTCCATCATTTCTACCTCTAATGATCAAAGCATGAGACACACATAAGGCATCCAAATTCTTATGATTTATCTCTTTCTGCAGAAGAGAGCTCTCAACACTTGATAGCTTCAAAGTAGTGGTAGAAGCATATAAAGCAGTGCGGAATACATCCCAAGACTCATTAAGAGTTCCAAGAAAGAACAACAAAGAGATATCCTCTTTGAAATAAATGCCCTATGAGCCCAAGTTCTTAAGAATAGCATGAAATTGGTGTAGATGATCTGACATGGTCACATTCTCTTTCATGCGGAGATCCATAAGCTATTTCAGCCAATACATTTGACTTGCAGAACTTTGCTTGTCACAGAGGTTCTTGATATTATCCCAAAGCTGCCAAGCACTTTGTGCTTCCTTAATCACATTGTAATGCACTCGTTTAGTAAGAGACAAGATGAGAGTGGACTTGCATAACTCATCAAGCTCCATCCATTCGTCATTAGTCATAGTTTCAGGCTGCTCTCCACTCAACCTTAGTGTCCTTATCTGTGATTTCTGCACCAATACCTGCCAAACTAGGCTCTTCCAATAGGCATAATTCATACAATCAAGCTTATTGATATTGAAGATAGCACTACCAATGGAAGAAGATGCCATATTGCAAGGTGAAACAATGCAGATAGTTCAAAATTGCTTGCTGTAAAATGTAGAAAATGACAAGAAACCACCAAAACCAAGGAAAAATGGCAAGAAACGAGCATCTAATGATGATGCCCACCAAGTACCATCCAAAGTACATCAAACCAAGATGATTAAGCATGAAAAGTACATCACAGTAGTCTGGAGATATATGCTTGCTATAATAATTTGTAGCAGTGTACGATGAGAGCTGACTAAGTTACAATACAACATCGAAACTTCTATGACAACACATATCGAATTATTCAAGAACATTATCAATCAACTTGCTGCCTATTGGTGATGCCATTCCATGCAAGCAATTGGTAACATAACTTCTTGACACTGTAAAGGATTACTTATGATAATATTGTTACCATATTATCTAACAAAGTTGGGATCAATTTTGATCAAGCTTGGATATCTCTGATTGAATATTCACAATGACATGAAGGACAATACATAAATCAAGAAACAACTATGATCTTACAAGAGGACATAGTCAAAACAAATCAATCAAGAATTACTTGCTCAAAGATATTTTTTTCCATGCTTTATACATAGGAGTCATCGTGGTGATAACTTCTCTCATCTTAAGTTTTCTAATAGACATTATTCTTATTGCAATAGAAATAATCACATTACAGATGATTTTCGAGCAAAATAATATGAGGAAGAATATGGTATTACAAATAAACAACCATGTTTATCCACAGATTATTCTCCTTGTGACTACTACAAAAAGAGTGATTATCAAGCCCATCTATATTTCAAGGGTCATTTTGATTTAGTTCATAATAGAGCATATGTTGCTACACATGACAACACTATTGAAGAAGCAAATTATGTGAGTTATTATATCTCTTTGGAAAGGATACTTCATGTTTGTGTAATGGATCTCTTTTTATTATTGATTCTAGTACTACAAGAAACATGACATATTAGTCCCAATGGTTACATAATTATCATTCTATTCTTGTCAAGAAATTGGTTTATATTGTTGATGACACAACCTGTCAAGTCAAAGTTATAGGTGATTTATATCTCGGTACTCTATCTTCTTCAGCAAGAATTCTATGTGGAGTTTTACACATCCTAGATCTACAAAGGAATCTTATTTTAGTTGCAAGACTTGTGGATCTTGGTCTCTTTGTTGGTTTTGACCATATCAAGTATGACATTGAGCAAGATGGAAAACCATAGCTATCGCTCCTCAAAATGGTAATATTTTCCAGTTATCTTTAAATGAAGATATTACAAATGTTGTTACATCTCCTGGTGATGCCAAGAGGCATATTCCATGGTGGATTCCGTGCCACGGTGGATTCCGTGAGGATTTACGGTGGATTCCGTAAACTTAGATGACCGGGGCTCATACACAAAGTGGATTCTTTGTGCGAGAAGTTGATGGGGACGCTTGTCCTTTTCAGGCGTTTCATTAATTTAGTGTGTACATGGGTGATTCCATAGTGGGTGATTCCGCAAAATACATATTAAATTAATAAATGTTTATGAGTTTAGAGTGCGTACTCGTAATAAATTAAGTTACTCTTTTTGTCGGTTATCCACGATTTTGGTGAAGGAGATGAATGCGTGGTCCTTCACCTATACAGCCTGGTCCTTCGCGATCTGACAGTAGAAACAGGGGTTCTTGATCGCCAGAAGTCTGCCTGTATCGACGGTTCGTGACGAGATTGACTGTAGAGCCCGATCGTTCCAGGAGCTCCGCCTTCGCCCGAGATGGGTACCGATTGGAAGCTCTTGATCTCAGCTCCGCTCTGATACCATTGATGCGCAGATCGGTCACAGTATGCTCACGTAGTGAATCCCGGAAGGTCCCCAAGAACAATGAACTCTACCTTTTTGCACAAAAAACAATGTAAAAAGCATGAACAACAAGAGCAAGAGACCAATTGGGTTCAATCTCCCCCCATGCCTTGTGTGAGCGCTTCACAAAGCATGTATTTTATGTATATTTCCATCTTCATTCCATCTTCATGCTCAATAATAGCCCAATTTACAAAAATATGACAAGCTTTTAGCTTTTGAGTTTACTTTTACAAAAATAGGAAATAAAGCTAATGGACAGTGCCCATAGAATCTGGCACGCCCAACACAATGTCCAAATAGAGATAACATATCCGTGTGCATAGGCGCATACAAAATAATAATAAATACTCGATGCCTCAATAGACATAACAAAATATAGGCGTGGCGCCTATCAAAATATAATCCATAAGTTGAATACTCGCTAGACTCCAATGCTTTCCTCCGCCACTGCTGCTATCTCTACACATCAACTGAAGCATTCACAATCGTTAGTAAAATAATACAATTAAACCGACAAAAGTGAATACCTAGCAGTCTTCAGCTACATAAATAAATCAACTGGTTAGAAATAAATCCTAACCTTAATTTATTACGAGTGCACACTCTAAACTCATAAACGTTTATTAATTTAATATGTATTTTGCGGAATCACCCGCTATGGAATCACCATGTACACACTAAATTAATGAAACGCCCGAAAAGGACAGGCGTCCCCATCAACTTCTCGCACAAAGAATCCACTTTGTATATGAGCCCCGGTCATCTAAGTTTACGGAATCCACCGTAAATCCTCACGGAATCCACCGTGGAATATGCCTCCTGGCATCACCTGGTGATCTTAATAGTAAAATATAGCATCATCACTTTGTTCATTTTGATTTTTCTAATCTTGTCGATCTTTATCAACGTGACCTTGCTCAAGGTATGGAATTCAAATCTTATCGATCTTATTCACACTAATATTTGTGGACCTTTTTCTCCATCAAAATCTCAATATCAGTATTTCATGACTTTTATTGATTAGTTTTCAAGATACACCATTGTTTTTCTCTTGAGACACAAATCAGATTCAGTTTTATTATCTTTTAAGAAATATAAAAAATATGCCTTCATATTGGTCATCATATCAAGAAACTTCACAGTGATAATGATGGAGAATATATATTTTGATTATTATTGTAATAATCAAGGTATTCATCATGAATATATGGTTCCCTGCTCTCCTCAATAGAATGGTGTTACTGAGCATAAAAATAGGACTATCCTCAATGTCCTGTGATGTATGCTCATTCATTCTGGCTTATCTAAATGTTTCTAGATTGAAGCGGTCTTAACAATAGTATTTGTCCAAAATCATCTTTCTATTTCTCATTATAAAATAGCAAATACTACTTAGACAGGTGAAACTCCTTCTATTTCATATTTTTGAACCTTTGGATGTATTTCTTATATTTATGTACCCAAAGAGACTCATAGAAAACTTGGTTCCATTGGATATTCAAATTTTCCTGGGGGGTACAAGTTTTATGATCCATCCTCCAAGAAGGTTATCATAAGTCGTGATGCTATTTTCAATGAGAAACTTATGGGCAACACATGGTCTCATGAAGACACGGGGAGGACATGGTCATATGGTCATTAGAGGACGTTGATGAAAAAAAGTCATTACTCATTGCTTTTCCTTTTCTATATGATGATGAACCTCCTGTAGAAGATAATATCGACTCTTCAAATCACGATTCATAACTTGTACCTATTATTGCTAATGATGTCCATGGCATTGATCTCTATGTTGATCTTCCAATTGATAATCTCAACTTCCTTTAACAAGTAAAGAAGGTTTTATCTTTTGCATTTGATATGGTGGATCTTGCAGACATGCACTCATGTCTTGGTATTCAAATTCGACACTATCAAAAAAAGGGTGTTTTAATACTATGTCAAACAAAGTTCATTGACGATATTATTTAGAAGTTTGGTTTGGATTCTGAACATCCTACTAGTACTCCTTGTCTTATGAGCTCTACCAAAAACTCTCACTTTCTGCACCAGACAACATCTTAGTTCTCAATGCCTTAAACATTGGATTGTAGCCAAATGATTTTTGAAGTATTTGAAAGGCACTAAAGATTTTGGGTTGGTTTATTGGTGCCAACAAAACTCTAATTGTATGTGTTCACTTCACCTTTTGGGTTATACAGATGTAGATTGGGCAAGCTCTCACTTATCTATGCATTTTATAAGTAGAATTTGTTTCTTTATCAATGGTTGTCATGTTTCTTAGACTAGCAAGAAAGAACATTGTGTTGTTGTTTCCACTACAAAGGCTGAATATGTATGGCTTAAGAGTTAGTATGGCTTCAACAAGTTCTATCAGATATTGGCCATCGTCCTCTCTCCAGCATACCACTTCGATGTGATAACCAAAGTGCCATTAGTCTTGCTAAAGACTATGTTCAACATAACAAGTCTAAGTATATTGCAATGCATTATCATTACGTTTGGTATGAAGTAAAGAAAGGCATGATCATGATTGAACATTGTCCAAGTGATCAGATGATTGCATATATATTCACTAAAGGACTCAATGAAGTACGCTTTACTCTGCTAGACTTGGAACTTGGAGTTGTCTCAACTTCAATCTTTGGGAATTAATCTACTACGACATTGTAGTGCCATTGTACATACTCTTTGTAGGCACCATATACTTCACACATGCATATACATCTTAGAACTCTTGGTCATCTTTGTAAATACATATTCAATTTCACTTCACATGCACGAATTCACTTTACATACACACAATAATCCTTCTTGATCATGGTTGTAAATTTGTATCTAGGAGCTGGGGTTTTTCCCTTGTGCTCCCCAAGGGTTTTTTCATTTGCAACAACTGGATACCTTTGTTTGAGTAGGGATATTGGAGCTATATATAGCTCACCCTATCTAGACTAGGTCTCACATATATATATGTAGATTGTGATTAATATGAAATAGTCCTCGGGAGTCTACATGGTGTGTTTCTTCTCTCCCTCTCGAGTCTCTACATATCTTCTCTCTCTACATCTCAACAAAGCCTACAATTATCATTATCATCTATTATTGGAGTAGTGATCAAAAGCTTTTGATTGTAAAACTTACAAATAAAAATTTAAGTACATAAATGAAGGTTTCAAAACATTTTATTCATTTTGAAAGCCTTTGACTAGTTTTTTCCCTTTCTGCTTCGTCTCCAACTCAACTAATGGTAGTCCATAGGTACATTTTTAGGGATAATTTTATTTGAATTTTAAAATATTATTTATAAACTATTTTCTATTTTAAATACTTTTGTTGTGCTAGAGGTCTCCCTTATACTTTAAAAGTATTTTTAGAATTTTAGTCTCCCTTTGTATATGTGTGGATTAGAGGCATGCCTCGCACTCTAGAAATAGGATATTAGGATTATTCATTTGTGTTATGTTGTATTAGAGTCTTGCACTTTCTTTCATAATACAAGCATACAATTATCTTGGATTTTCTATTGCTAGTACTCAAGACTTGCATTTGCATTCCAATAGTAAGTCTAAGCTATAAAAGATCCATTTTTATGTCTATTAAAGGCTTGCATCACATTCTATGAATGGATTTAAACTTTGTGGTATTGTATACTTGTGTTGCATTGGAGGGGCTCACACTAACTCACAATAGTACAAGCATAGACACTACCTAGTCTTTGCTATTTGACACGTGCACTCACACTCCAATAGCACATCTAGGTAATAAAAACATTATTGTTAAGAGTATTAACACTTCAGTCACTCTCCATAAAAGGATTTAAACTGTGATGCTTGTACTTGTGTTCGTAAGAAACTAGTATTTCCAGTTACAATAAAAGTGTAAGAACCTTCTTGCATTCAAGTGATTTGTTCATTGTGTTTGTTAAAGAAGGAAATATGTGTTAGAGTAATCTATCATTTTTGTATATTAAAGGCTTATCTCACATTCTCGAAATAAAATTGCATTTTGGAATACGTGTATATTTGTCATTTTGGAGTCCTCATTGGTGTGAAAAATTATGTAATACAATAGAATAATCAAACTTTACTAATACTTATGGTGGATTTTGTGATAGCCTTAAGCCAAAATTCATTCAGATTTGACTTGGCTAATCTTCCTACCATGATGTCCTCCATTAAGCCCTTGGGGATATAGCTAATCAGCTTAACATAAGTGAATGTAGCATGGAAGATTTGGGTGGTGACTCTAAAATCATTGTCCTAGATAGCACTAAAGAGCAACCAATGTCCATGCCTAGGACGAGCTCCACCAATTCTTGTTGTGTAACTTTGGCAAGCATGATCTCCCCTTTTTTCTATGATGCACACATTGTAGAGGCCTTAATATCTAGCATGAACTCCCAAATGAAAGCCATGGAGCCAAGCATTTGTGCAAGTCCACTCATGACCTTGATGTCTTCCAATGAGTCTACACTGACTTAATCAGCAATTTGGCTATATCATTGCCTGTTATGGCCTTGCCTATCTTGTTCAACAAGAAAAGTTTCTAATTCCCCATGTTCCATAGCACAAGTTGGAGGTTGCAGGCCTATTGTGGCTTCAAAGTAAAGAAGATTTTGTCATAGTTCGTCGTGTCTTTGATGGGTCTTACCTTTTGGGTGGAGCCATTTACATGGAAGAAATAACATAAGGTGAATATTCTCATGTCGAAGTGGTGGTAGTTGAACAAAAAATTCGATATTACATTAGCGAATCAAGATGTCCAAAAGGGGTAGGGGTAGTCTTAGACGACTCTCTTTAACTTCGTCAAAATTCAAGAGGAGCTTTGTTTATCACTTTTCTTAAATGAAACATTGAATTCACCAAGTCTCAAGATTTAAATTAACCATTCACGATACAAAAGATTTAGAAGTACAAGGCTAGCATAATGGGTACACTACATGCACCCGCTTTTGTCGTATTTCCAACATGTTTTGCATGTGGCTGTATATATAAGAGTTGTTACAACTAGAAATTCTCTAAGAATCTTGCTTGTTGTGCCTACATATTAAATGTTTATAGAAACGTTTTTGAGTGACAATGATAGGAACACAATAGGAAGAGTAACTAGGCAAAAGCAACATTGAAGGCAAATCTGAACACTTGGGATGGGAACTTACTAGACAAATCTGAACATGAAGATAAAGTCAGTGACTTATAAACGTAGGGGTGCACCTATAAAAACTCATCTATATAATGTGCACTCAAAGGCTATTAAGAAATACTCTTTGTTTACATGATCTAAGGCCATAAACTAATCTTTCCCTGTTTTTTTTTTAAATTATTATTTGAAGAACCCCATTTTATAGATATAATCCTATAAATAAAATCAAACAAAATATCCTATCCTTTGAGCTTGTGTGTGGTATCTTACATGTTCTATAAGGTAGACTCCCCGGGCTTATAAACAGCAACAACTAGAATAGATAGGCCTTCCATATGCTTTGCATGCGTGTGTATCTCTCTCTCATATGTATCTTTCCTTCACTTACCTTTGCATGCCATTTAATCCTATCAAGTTTTGAGATATCATTATAATTACCCACATACACAAAACCCTTTATTATCATGTAGTTGTGCTATGGAAGGGTATATACATGCAATGGAGATATTGGAAACTTCTAGTTTCCCCTCCTATCATATGCCCCTTCACAACTTAGTTACCTTTTCAATCATCATGCATGTGTGCATCATAGAGCCGGTAGAAGCTTATTGTCTCTTTTTTTCCCCCTCTGCACGTTAGCCCCAAAATGCGTTTTCAATACTAAACATGTGCATGGCATTGAATTGAGGAACTTTTGTTGATTTTCCGATATGCATGCTCAGCCACATCATGGTTGCCTTATCATTGGCCATATTGCACATAGCATACAGTGTATCGAAGAAGGCGGGATAAGGAAACTTACATTGTTTTGAAGGAACGCAGTAAACCATTTCCCAAAAGTAAAGACTTGAAGCATGCACATGCAAATTGAGCTCGTAGAAATGCATTGGAAGCTATTGAGTATAAGAATTCACACCACTTTGAGTTAAGGTAAGATTAGTATCAAAATTTGGCTCTCAAAAAATAGAAGCTAGAGCTATGCACATGTTTTTAAATTCAAGTCAACGAAGCATGAGCTAGAGCATCATGCAATGTGCCCCTCAATTTGTACAATGTGTTAGTCCTCACATGCTGTAGCCCTAGTATGCTACAAAATGAGAAAGCATCTCTAAGTTTTCTATAGATACTCCTAGCATATGCTACAGATCCTAAAGAAACGAAACGATGGACCATGACATGAAAAACAAGCCCTATGCTTCATAAGAATGCACCCCCTTGCATGATGTATACAGCCTTGAAGGAAACCGATGGCTACAACACTCGATTGGTTCTTGAACATTTTGATTTTGAGGAATATTCCTGTGGGGATGCATCAAGAGAAAATGAGATGGAGCGAGTGGGGTGGCAAAAGCATAAGCATGCAGGAGACCCTTTGAATCCTACCTTGCAAGTACTATTCGAGGACCATGCTCTATTCAAGTTTTCTATAATTGAGCACACTACACATCCTCTGAGAGCAAGCCCTCCATGTTCAAGAAAACCTTCGGTACGTAGGCTTATTGCGTTCGGTACGTATATGATGTCTTATCCTTTAACATTGTTGCATCCCGCGTATCCCACATGCAACGGCGCGTAATCCGGGCTTTGCTTATAAAGTGTGCGGAGAGCGGCGCCTCCCATCTCATCTGTCCCCGGTGGGCTCTCCTTGTTGCAGACCTCGCGTCGGTGGGGATATGATGCAACGGAGACGATGGCCGGGCCGAGTGAGCTCTCCATGCCACCTGTCGTCCGAGGAGGCGCTGTCTCTCGGCGGGGGGTAAGGCGCGGGGACAGCCTTGCCGCGGGGGGCTTGGGACGGCCCCCTGCTACCACCTCCACCACCCTAACTTAACAAACAACGAACGGAACAAGCAACAAACCGCTACAAGAAAAGAAAGAAAATAAAAATAAATAAATAATAAAAACAGAAAAGAAGAAAAAATAAAATGACCCTACCCGCCCGGCACGGCCATCGATCCACCCACCGTCTTTTGCCCCCCCCGCTTTTTGCACTTTAGAATGCAGCGAAAAAGCTACCATTACCAAAACCCCGTACAGCTGCTTCATTCAAGCTTAAAAAGAGAGAGCCTTAACCTTAGCTAGCTGCATTATTATATTACATTTCGATATTATAATAAACAAGCAACCATGCATTCGAATGCTTGTTTGTGTATTTTTAAAAAATTATTCCGATATGTTCGTCCATATCATATTTCTGGAGGGCTATGTTGACACATACTTTGAAGATTATACCGATGAGGATGAGTATTTTGCCACAGACATACTGATATGTTAGATATTTTGAGTGGCCGAAGTCAGCGGCACTATTCATATATTTTGGTTTGCCTAGTGAGATTGATCGTATAGATATTCTAAGCTAGGTGAGCAAGGGCTCGTGCATGAAGGGCCCAAGGTTTTTTATGCTGAAACATGTGGCATTGTGTACAACTACTGAGTACATGCTTTTAGCATTGTTTTAGGGAATCTTTGCATCTTTGGAGGGAAAGACGGAATGGATTTCTTGAGAACACCTCCATGCATAATCCAGTGGGCATAAGCTCAATCGCCATAAGCATGGTGAATGATAACATAGAAAAGGATGGGAAATAACTTAACCCTCATTGAAATATGGTTCATTGGCAAATGATGCATGACTTGCAGAAGAATAAAGGGAAAGAGTAAAACATGTATTTTACGTCTACTTGTATGCTTTGTGGGAAAAAGAGGGATTTTCCTTGCATGCTTTCAAGAACCTAATTTAGGAGGGTGGCAGTGCAACATGCCTTTTGGATAAAGGAGGTTCTTCATGTAGAGGACTCGGGAAATGTTATTATGGGCAAGGGTGGCCAGTGCATCTCTCCTTCTACTTTCATTTTTGTGTATTCCCTAGACTATGTTAGAACTCACCTTGCTAAGGAGGGAGGCCAGGGGTGCAATGAAAGGAGGGGCATGCCAGCTCATTGGACTCTTGCTATTCTGCAAGATCACTCTGAAGTTTGATGGTTTACCAGGCCTTTATCGAGGTTTCAATAGTTCTTGTGTTGAAATCAATGTGTATACCATGGCAAATACTTTGGAATGTACCATTCTCTGGAGCTAGAGGTGCTTGGTGACAATCTTCATCTTCTGGAGTCGCTTCTAACTTTGATTGTGTTGAACATGATCACCGGACGATAGTATTCTTTAGTGTGGATCTATTGGGACTACAACTGTGGTGGTAATTCAGAAAGGACATCACCTTCATGACAATTCCGAAGGCGACTGTAGTGATGTGACAATTAATAAAGCTGTCTGGTCTAATCTATCTAGTGCGAATTCAAGTGTTGATGATATGTGTGCTAATTATCCTGATCAATCAACATGATCAGAGCTAAATCTAAAGAAGGGTGGCATGCAAATTGTTGGGTTACAACAACACAACCTGTTACAGGTTGGCATTTTGGCTTGTAAGGCATGTTTGTAAGAAAAAACATATGGAATTGCAATTATGCTTGGCATAGTGATCAACTTAAGACGAACAAGCCTTAAGAAGTCCTATCAAGTGGCTCTTTCTACACTCAATCATCTGAACCTCATGATAGCTTGTGGCCTACCTCAATGGTGATCCTCTTCGACTACAAGGTTGCCTTTTAGCTATACTCCACTGGATTTATAAAGACAATCGAGTAAAGACAACATCGTTGCAAGTCCTACTCTCTCCTCATGAAAAGTACAAAATCCTTATCATGAGAGCTAGCACCGCCATCATTGAACTCCTTTAGTGTAGTCTATGCTCCTCCCTACAACCATAAGGGGTTGAAAGCTCCTTGTTATCATAGCTATCATTCAACAATGGCATTTTATGATGATCAAGGAACCTTAGAAATAAATATGTGAAAACAAGAGAAGTGTATATCTACCCTAAGAGGAAAAGGAAGCTACACTTAATTTGCATGCATTGGAGAAGTAGAGAAATGATATTGATGTAGCCATCACTTTTCATCTTAATTTTGTTTATGTGTAGTTCAGTGCTTTACAACAGTAAAAAAAACAATGAAGGAAGTGGGCGAGTTCTATGAGTCATGTCAGAAAAAATGCTTGAAGTTTTGAAGTGACTTGATAAAGGTTAATGACAAGGGCTTAGTTTTGATCACTCTTGAATAATTTTATTCTCAAATGAAGTGAAGGGCTAAGCATAGTTTGGGGTTAGCATCATCGACTACTCCTAATCCATTGAAGTCCTTGGGTGAATCAAAGGGCTAACATCTAGGATATTCTCATATTAATTTGTGATTTGGATTCTAATCTCTTGTCAAGGATTGTAATCTGGGTTTTTCATAATATAGTGCATAATATTCAAAACATCTCTTCTTGTTTAACTAATTCTACCACTCTTCCTTGAATCTCTTAGTAGATACTCCACATCTTATTGGCCACCAGTGCATGTCCTTTCAATATCAATGTTGAATCCAATATGAGATGCCATGACAAGGTTGTAGAATGGGGACTGTATGAATCATGAAGCTGACAAGGACTTTAAGAGGAATGTAGTAGGGAGTGGATGAAGTCACTAGAAAAGTGTGTACATGTAGTTATGCATAAAGATTTGGATATGGATTGTAGGGTATGAGTAGTTCAGAAATTTATTGAGGTAGTAAAAATACAGTTACCGTATGTAGTCATAGATATGCGAGAATAGGAAATTACTGAACAAAAACCTAAGTAGATGGAGAATTTGGCAATGGAAGAGAGAATGTGAGTCTATTTAATGGATAGGACGTATGTAACCACCTCGAAGCTCTTGAAGAAAGGATGCAATAGTTTGATGTCCTAGAGGATTATAGGATTGAATGTTTAGAATGCACTGATGAAAGTGGTGTCGCGACGCTGCGCATCCACCATTGCGAACCTAAGGGTGGAGTTTTTCACCAGGAATTTGAAATCATTAGTCAATGTCATTAGGAATTTATTTTTTGTTGTGTGTGTTTTTTTATTTGCATTTTTGCATGAGGCATGAGCACATGTAGATAGGCTAGGCACATTTTCTTCAGTGCATTCATAAATGTTGTGTGGATCATCACTTGATTGGTTGCATAGCATGGATTCGATTTTGCATGTCCTCTTCAAATCATAAATGATTGAGCACGAAGTTCTATTTCAAAGCATATTTTCTTGCTAGGACACATTGTACAACATTAAAGCATGTATGCCGTGAAGGCCATGAGGATGCACCATTTGATGAGAAAGCCTTATGCTGTGCTGTATCAGATGCAAATGGGAAGTTTATTTTCAGTTCAGTGCCTTGTGGACAGTACAAGCTTGTGCCTTATTACAAGGGAGAAATTACAGTCTTTGATGTTTCACATGCTTCCATTGAAGTAGCTATTGGTCATGATAATGTTGTTATCATTGAGCCATTTCGAGTAACTGGGATCTCTATTGGTGGCCGAGTTGTAGACAATTAAGGTAGTGGTGTGAAGGTAGTGTAGATATTCGTAAACGATGCCCAAAAAGCCACAAATGATGTGAAAGGGTACTACAAACTTGATGAGGTCACATCAATTCACTACACAATCAAGGCTCAGAAGCCTCACTATAGATTTAGTACATTACATTGAGCCATTTCATGGTACTCCCGAATATTTCTTGCTACCAAATATTGTTGTAACCCAAGAACAACCTTGTCTTTTAATTGGCCAATGAACCTTTGCTTGCTTAAAAGAGACAAGTTCCATATCGAGCTTATGTCTGTTGATCATATGCGAGAGTATTTTGATTTTGTATCTTGTCTATATCTTTAATCAAAGAATTTTTTTTCTCAAACTAAAATTCTTATGGATAATTATTTTACATTGAGATCTCCCATCGCAAACCATCCCTGCGGTGAGTGACTTTCACGAATCCTCACACAAATTCCGTGCGAGAACGGGTTAGAGGAACAAGTTTAGGAGTTATGACGGATGTATGGTATAACTTGGGATGACTACAAGCATGCTCAAAAATATTGAAAAGAATGTAAATCTGCCCAAAAAGCTAAGCAGATATGATGGATGTATGGTATAACTTGGGATGACTACAAGCATGCTCAAAAATATTGAAAAGAATGTAAATATGCCCAAAAAGCTAAGATTTGTATGGAAAATCGTGATTTATCTATTGAACTATTTGAGCTTCCACTGCTAGTTGTTGAAGTGACATAGGATAATGCAAATACCGATACAAAGCCAGAGATAACTGATGATGGAGAGATTCTTTCTAAGGACGATTTTTTACTATCTAACACAAAGGTGGATGCTATACTTATGGACATATTGCCTATAATTATAGAATTAGACATAGTGTTGGAGGGTTGTGATTATGTAGAGGTTTTGATTCATGATACTGCTATGTTTTTGTTATACAGATTGATGCTCAGGATATAGATGCATTGATAGATGTAATGCTATAGGAGACTATTACAAATGCTATGGTTGATAATGTGGATCCATGGTCTATTGATGTGATTGGTAAAATTTCTAATGGGGATGTGATGATGGATCATATCGATGCTAATATGCAAGAGATGGATGATGCTATGAGAGTTGAAGGTATGAAAGAAATATATGCTTTAGATGAATACACCAATGCGCACATGGATGCTCCAACCATGCACAAACTTAAGGATATAGGATGTTACACTAATATTTTGGGTTACCCTTTGATCTCAGAGAATCTAATGAGTTCATGGGTATTAATCATGGAAGGCTATATGAATGAGGGATGTCATGCACTATCAATGCCTTATGATCTAGGTGGAATTAGAGATTGGAATTGTTATGTATTCTAGAATATACCAATGACTTGGCTATTTGATCCTAGTGGGAGGTTGCTTATTCAAAAAAAGAAGGTCATGATCATATTAGTGTTTGATCTAGGTGGCTACATAGTGTGGCACATCAGAGGGATATATAGGTTCGAAGAGGGTGGATGTCGTGATGTTGTGCATCCACTTATGAAAACCCTAGGAAAAAGGACATGAGCTAGATATTTTGTGTAGCCAAAGTCAAGGACACTATCCATATATTTTGTTTTGGCTAGTGAGATTGATTGTATAGATTATCTAAGTTAGATGAATAAGACCTCATGCATTGATGGCCCATTTTTTTAAATGGTGAAATGGATGGCATTGTACGACTAATGAGTACATGCTTTTAGCGTTGTTTTTTAGTACCTTTACATCTTTGGAAGAATAGAAGGAATGGTTCATGATCACTATATATGAGGAAGGTGGCTTATGGCTTTCTTGAGAACACCTCCATACATGATCCAGTGGATGTAAGTTGTGTGGCCATAAGGGTGGTAAATGATAACATGGACAAGGATGGGAAAAAGCTCAACCTTCATTCAAATATGCTTGATTGGTGAATAATACTTGAATTCAAGGAGAAAAAGAAAGAGAAGGAGAAAAATAAGTATTTAATATATATTGCCATGCATTCTCATAAAGAAGGATCTTCATGTGGGGGAATGAGGGAATACTATTATGCAGAAGAGTAGCCAATGTGTCTTCCCTCTTATTTTTCCTTTTGTGTATTCCCTAGACTACATTAGAACTCACCTTGCTATAAGAAGGCCAATGCTATAAAGAAAGGAGGGGAGCATCAGTTCAATGGACTCTTGGTTGTCTATAAGAAGAGTCTAAAGTTTAACAACATACTGAAGTTTTACTAGGGTTTCAACAGTTCTTGTGTTGAAATCATTGTGTATACAACACTACAACTACAACACTACCTTCAAGCTATACTCCACTAGATTTATAAACTTGACTTCAAGGTGGCAACAAGCCGAGTCTCTCTCCATGCTTCTATGCTCAAGAAGACAATTGAGTAAAGACAACACTATTTCAAGTCCTACCCTCCCCTATTGAAAAGTGTAACAAGCGAGATACACACCGACTAACAAGCGGGATACACACCAACTAGGGTTTAGACACCCCGTCACACTGACCGGGGTATTTAAGGTGTAAGATTCCTAGATTAGGGCAACCAGTTACTATCAAGATCATACTCTTCACCTTTATCTCCATCTTCCATGGCTTCCTTCTTCCTTCTCTCCTCTTTTCTCTCTTTCTCTCTCCTCAGCTCTCCTTCTCTCTTCCCTCAGCCTCTTTCATTACAAGTGGTATCAGAGCTTTAGGCTTTGGTCCTTTTCCTCTTTCCCCTTTCACCCTTTTCAAATCCCAAAAACCCTAATTACTCAACTTACAAGTACAGGCATAGCAAGAAGAACTGCACTTAACTTCAGCTTTTTGGATCAAGTAGGAGCTATGGCTGGAGACTCATACATATCTGGAGGTAAAATGGTTAAAATAGTAGGTCATCAGTTCTTTTCATGAAAATTTTAAGGGTTCCAGGCCAAGTTTAGAGTCCCAGGAGTTGGAAGAAAGCAAAACCTCAATTACTTTTTGCCTCATACCTCTTTCTCTCTCTTCTCCTATAAGCTGCCATGGCTACCAGCCCAAAGAAACCCCAAGAAATCTGACCTGAGGGTGCTCCTGACATCATCCAGCCCTGAGACTTCTTCCCTGACCTCTCAAGCTCCTGATCAAGGGGTGGACTGGGGGGATTTGCTGTCCAGGAGGCCTACAAGACATCCCTGTAATTTTTGGTGCATTTTGCACTGGCTGTCCTGCTCCTCCCTAGCCCTCCTACCATTTCTCCTCTTGTTGCCCTCCCCTCCCTGCCACTCCAGGGCACTGTTCCAGTACTTTGGCCTTTCCCCTTTGGCACCTTTACTCCCGGGAATCAACTCCCATGGTGGATAGCAGTTGGGACTGTTTGAAACAGCTTTGGGCAGCCATGGATTCTCCTAACTGAAGCTTTCTCTAATCGGGAAAGCTCCACCCCATAACCCCTTCAGCTTGTGAAGGATTCCTCTTGCCCGGATGAAGCCATTGAGCTCTGCATGCATGGGAGCTTTGCAGGGCAGCCATGAAAGCTTCACTTGAAGCTTCCCATTCTTGATGCTCAAGCTCGGGGATAAGCTTGGGAGCCTTCTTCATCAGCAAGAGCACTCAAATGCTGAAGCACTCTTCCACAGATGTCCAACCAACAACCCGACTTGATCAATGGAGCAACCAGCATCATGATGATTCGGGCTTCAATGATCATCACAAGCATTAAAGAGGTATGCCACTCTAATATTAATCTCTCAATTTAGCCACTTACTGAGCTTAATCCATTGTTGGAGAGATTCAAGATTGCATACAAGCATCATACCTCTTCCTGAATTTCATTGTAATGGCTGACATTAACCCCTACTTTGTCTTATGATCTTGGATGAATATTAGCCATTGTAACTTGGGTAAGTAGCAGCCAGTGAGTCATTGGACTACTAAGGTAACCCTTACCACAACCTTCATTATTCCTTGCATCTCATGAAAAGGCCCAATGTCTTCTTTCCAATGCATATAATGTTGATTGCTAATTAAAAATTTCTGCCATGTATACTCTGACTAAGGAAAAAGGCCGATGCCAAGCGAGGTGGTAAGACAAAAGAGAGCTAACCCTCCCTTAACACTTAAGACCCTAAAGGGGAGCACAACCCGGCCCGAGGGAAACTTTGCCCACCTCCTAATGATCCGGAGCCCAATACTTGTTTGCAGTTCCAGGTACTTCCATAAGCCCCACTTCCCTGCCCCAATGATCTCTCTTGGATACCCCGCCACTTGAGGTACATGCAGTCAATGGAGATGTATGGTAGTGAATGTACTTATGCATGCATGGCAGAGTTGATGGGTATGCAATGATGCTCGAGATTATGTTCAGTATGCTCAAGATGCTATTGATATGGCAGATCAGGCCCCTTGATCTATGCTCTTCCCATGTAAGACATTGGCACTAAGGGACATGCAGTGTTTTTGGTCATAGTCCTGCAGGATTGTCACAAAGATCTCATTGCAAAATTTTTTTTCCTAAATCTAGGGGTGAACCCTATAACTCATATTGAAGAGGGCTTTGTACCCTCCGGTTTGAATTAAAAATCTCCCCAATTGGAGTTACAGCATGAAAGTTATGCCCATTTTTGTGCACTAGTGTCACTCTCGACAGGTTGCAGAGGCACTATAAAACCCCTATAAAAAATTCTGATCGTTTTCTATCATAAAGCTTAATAGCTCATCTTGAAAAGGCCATTTTCCCCTCCAACTTGAGCCCAAAATCTCATCAATCGGAGTTTTCTACTAAGATTTACACCCTTTTTACTCAGTAGGTCCTGTGGATTGCATCTAGATGGCTGCCCAAAAAGGCAAAATCAAGGCCCAAGAGGAACTCCAGAGGGAGATTAAAGACTCCCAGGACTCCATGAATGAGGAGCCAATCTTAGCACAAGATTACCATGGTGATATACAGGAGGAAATGCTTGAAACGGACCCATATGCCCTTCTTAATCACACCCTTTGTCAACACGAGCTCCGTCATATGGAACGCTACAATGATATGGTCACCAATCACCGCCAGATGATGTCCAAGTTTGATGAAGCGATCGAGCACATGGCTATCTCAAAATCAAAGACCCAACAGACCTTGGAACAGCTCACTGATCTTGTTGCTCAATTAGCGATCGCTTCATCCCAAGAGAAGACCAATGACTCTAGACATGAATCTAGACGCCCTCCACATCAAGAACCGTCACATGGCCCATAGGGTATACTTGGCGCTAAGGGAATTTCCCCTTCCACTTATGAGATCGGGGAACCCTCTCATATGTATGATGAGCCCCTATTGAATTCCCATGTCCATCATGCCAGTAACATTCACAATGACCAGCCTGGCAATCATAGACATCATGGCTATAATGGACAACATGGGCTAAATGCACCACAAGAGCTGTGTGGATAGCAGGGCATGTATGGCCACCATGGGATGCATGGACAGCAAGGATTTCATGGTAGCATGGCCCCTATGATTTGCGTGACAAGGTCATTCTCACAAAGTACAATGGGCAATCCCCCTCACCATCTGACCTAGAAGAATGGACGTCCAAGTTGGAGTCCTACTTCAACATCTACCCCCGCACTGATGATTAGAAAATACTTTTTGCTTCTCTCCACTTGGAAGGTTTTGTCCACACTTGATGGCACTATATCAATCAGGAGAATCAACAGTTCATTGATTGGGAAGATTTTAAAATGCATATGGTCCAAGTTTTTGTGTCCCCTGTGGAAAAATAACGGTTGGCAAGATGATGGTACACTCTTGACCAACGTAACTCACTATACGTGGCTACACCAATCAGTTCATGAACTTGATCATGTATGTGGAAAGCATTAGTGACGATGCTAAATTGCACAAGTACATCTATGGTTTGGAACCAAGTCTATTGGCTGATGTCATGGCCCAAAAACCCACTACACTATTTGATGCAATCAAACTGGCTGAGAGATATGCAAGAAAGTACCATAAGAATGAGCATTTTCAACAAGGTGTTTGACCTCCTCGCATCCCTTCATGATCAGCCCCATATGGAGGTGGTTTTCAAGGCTCTTCTATGCCTAATAACAGCCCCAAAGTACCCACTTACCCCACCTTCCATGCTGAAAGAAAAATGGGCACTTTTGGGAGCATCTGGCTCTATTGCTGAAAATCGATATGCTGAAAATAAATAGTCCATTGCATCACCTTCCCATGGATCCAGTAATCAACGGTTCATCTCCCCAGATGTTGTCAAGGAACGGAAAGAAAAGGGCCTATGTTTTAAATGTGGAGATAAGTACACTGCTGATCATGCCTCCAAATGCCTGTACAAGACAGCTAGGGTCAAAGTTCATAGCATGTATGTCATGGAAGATTGACACAATCAGGAGGATGACCTGGCCATTGACCACACTGAGCCCATGGAGGATGTTGATCATGATCAGTTCTATGACCTAGAGGATGGGTTTCCCTTTGACCCGGGTGGTGCACCCTCACAGATACTTGATTTAACATCCCACCCACCTCCCACTTCCCTTTTCTCGATCTCCTTGGATGCTTGGACGGGTTCCCGTATGCCCAGTACCCTTCTCATTCAAGGCAGTATCAATGGGAAGCATGTTTTTATCATTGTGGATAGTGGAAGCACTCACATTTTTGTCCAGAAATCAATCATTGACCGATTGAAATGTATTCCTATGGCATTACACCACCCCTTGAAGGTCCAAGTAGCAAACGGAGAAGAAGAAATCAGCACACATGCATGTCTTGCAGTTCCCTTATGCTTGGCTGAAAATTATGTGGCACTGGTTGATTTGATTGCCCTAGATATGGGCCCCATTGATGTTGTCTTGGGCTGTGATTGGCTGAAACAATTGGGAAAATTTGCTATGGACTTCTCTAAGCTTTACATGGAGTTTATGATGCATGGATAGCCTATCTACCTAGAGGGAGTTCGAGATCATGCTGATTTTCAGCTCATTACAGCAAAGCAACTCAAACAGGAGTTTAAGAAATGCTCACAAATCTTTTTTTTGCAATTAAATAAGGACACTTCTCATCAGCCCTCCACAGTATCATATGACTCTGCCTTGCATGCCTTACTTGAGGAATACAATGACTTATTTTCGATGCCTACGTCCCTCCCTTCCAAGTGACAAGTGGACCACCCACTTGATCTAGAGCCCCATTCCAAGCCATTGAACAAACCCCCTATAGACTCTCCAAGTGTGAGCGTGAAGAGGTTGCAGAGAAAATCAAGGAGTTGTTGGAGATGGGTTTCATTGAACCGAGTTCTTTCCCCTATGCATCCCCTTTCCTCTTAGTCAAAAAGAAAGATGGCTCCTTTCACATGTGTATTGACTACAGAGATTTGAACAAAATTACAGTGAAGAACTGCTACCCCATCCCCCGAATTAATGATTTGATGGATGAGTTAAAAGGGGCATGCTTTTTCACTAAGATTGACTTGCGCTCTGGCTACCATGAGATTCGTATGCGAGCAGGAGATGAGGTCAAAACGGCCTTCAGGATTGCTGATCGTGGCCTTTACCACTTTCTTGTGATGCCTTTTGGATTGACTAACGCCCCTGCCACCTTTCAAAGCCTCATGAACAAAATCCTGCAGCCCTTTTTTGTTCAAGTTCGTGCTTGTCTTCTTTGATGACATCCTCATTTACAGCAAGTCATCTATAGAGCACTTCACACACATTCGGAGAGTGTTTGACATATTGAGAGAGCATTGACTCTTTGCTAAGGAGAGCAAATGTATATTCACGGAGACATCTGTGGAGTACTTGGGACACATTGTGAGCAAAAATGGTACACAGGCTGACTCCAAAAAGGTGCAATGTGTTAAGGATTGGCCCACTCCTTTCACCACCACCTCCTTGCATGGCTTCCTTGGTCTCTCTTCATTCTACATATGCTTCATTAAGCACTATGCCACCATTGAAGCACCTTTGACTGATCTCTTGAAAAAAGAGTCATTCTTTTGGGATGCCACTGCAGATCATAGCTTCAAACAGTTAAAGGATGCGCTTACTTCAGCCCCCATCCTTGTTTGCCATGACTTCTCTAAGCTCTTTTCCATTCATTGTGATGCCAGTGGGCCGGGGTATTGGTGCAGTATTTTTGCAAGAGCATGGTATGATTGCATTTGAAAGCCACAAGCTTGATGAGAAGGAGATGGAAATGAATGTATACGACCAAGAGATGTTGGCCATCCTCCATGCCATCAAGAAATGACACCACTATTTGTTTGGTAGTCGCTTCCAAGTGAAAAGCGATCACCGAGTCCTCCAATACTTCTTGACTCAGTCTACTTTGACTCCTAAGCAAAGGCGATGGGTGGCAACCTTACAGAACTATGACTTTGACATTTCACAGACTTGAAAAGGGATTCGAAATTTAATACGGAACGATCCATGCACCGGAATGAAGTGCAGTAAAAATGAAAAATGTGCGGGGGACAGAGTTTCATAGGCCTGTCATGTTAAAAAGCAGTTCCGATAGGGTTGGGAGGCGTTCACATGTAAAAAACACCAAAAAGACACTCAAAAATACATTTAAAAATTAATAATTAAAAATCCAGAAGTCAAAATAAGGGGGAGAAAAAAGAAAAAATGTAGGGAAAGGCGTGGTGGACATGGTTGTCAAGTCAAACTTGAATTCCGATGCAAACAAGGCAGGTTCACATGGAAAAATGTCAAAAAGACGCACGAAAAGGTCCCGAAAAACCGCAAAATTAATAATGGACAAACCGTGCATTGAAATGACACGGAGTAAAAATAAAAAATGTCAGGGGGAAAGTGGTTGTTAGGGCTATGATGTCAGATCACTGTTCCAAAGTAAGAAAAGCGCATTCACATGGAAAACGGTCTAATTTGCGCAAAATGCTTCAAAAAGTAATAACTCGAGAACCGTGCATCGGAACAGGGGTAGGTAAAAAGAAAAATTGGACAGTTCAAAGGGATGAATAGGGCTATAAGTTTGGATTGGAATTTTGGGGAACATAGGGTGCGTTCACTTAGAAACACAACAAAATAAAGGAGAAAGGAAAATGAAGGAGGAACATCCCCAAAGGAGGGGGGACAGTGGACGGGTGGGTGGGGAAGGGACCCCAGGAGTGTAATAGAAATTCATGACATACATGCATGAGCAAAGTGAGGCATATGCAGGGTTGTATGTAAGGTAGACGCGCAGGGATGTGTCCCCACACTTAAAACCTTAACGGGTAGGGTTGACTAATCAACAGGGACCTAAAACCACATGACAGACCAACTGCTAACGTCCCCACACTTAAAACATGAACATCACTGACAACAAAAAGTGTAGGGTTAGACAAACTTGGCCCATGTTGTCGAGAATGAAAGTTGACCGTCAATGACACGTCCACTGTCGTTGTCGACTGCAGGAGGTACCAAGGTATCTTCACAGCACACGTCCTTCGTGGCAGGGACCACACAGTAGCACCCATGGGGGTAGCTAGTGGATGAATCTCGTCGATTCGGTGTCGCTAATGAAGGAGAGTCACTCAGCTTACAACACTCAGATGGGATGAGAGAACAGTCACTCGCCCCATTACGAACATTACTCGATAAATAATGATTTAAACCCATATCTCACACCCGGTTTAGGAATTGACAAAGGAACGGTACAAAGGAGTATGCCAAGGTGCACAGTTGATGGTCCATCAGTGCGTCCAACCCGTCTGGCATAGTTGCAAGGAGGAAGGCAAGGGAGCCTTACAGTGCAGTGTATAGAACAGGGTGACATGTTCTGTGATGATGGCAGAAACCCACCCCGTGGGTGCATTGGGAAAAGAGAACATGCCTTGCACCAAGGGTCGTAACATCCCTCAATCCTCACCTCACAGTAATCTATTGAAGAAACTCCAGTCACACTCAGCCCACCCTCTGTCTCATGCTCTGTTGAAAGATACAGAGGGCAGCCATGTCCTGAAACCCATTAATGTAATCCTCACGGTCACTTGTGCAAAGGTTGTATGCCTTGTGCGCATTTGATGGTGCAACTGTGCATCCCGCCTAGTGCCGGAATACGGTGTGAGAAGGAAGGCCAGAGAGCCTTATGGTGCAGTGCACAGAAACAAATTGTGCTTTGTGCATTGAGAGGCCCATCCCGTGTGTGCAACACTTCATTCACACTTCTCACCTCTCATTTGATTTAAAGGGAAAAGACTGGTCACTCGCCCCACCCTCTGTCTCACTCTCTCTTTGATAGTTACAGAGGGCAACCATCCTCACTTCCCCATCCGGTTAGGATGAAAGCTCGCGTCACTCAATTGTTTGTCGATGAAGATCACGTCGTCAGTTGTTGAAGAGGCGTACCCAAGGAGGTAGCCATCAGATCGAACGTTGTGTTACATAGGACATGGCGTCTACTAGAGGACTGTCAAACGCTCTCCAGAAAGGCACATGACACTGCATACCAAGGGAGGCAGCTTTGGAATTGGATCCTGGGGATGTCAATTGATGAATCCACTTTCTAGACTGCTGGGTGTTGCCACCTTTTCCACAGCCAGCTTCTCGCCCAAGGGTGTTAACCACCTTTTCTTAGAACGAGGCCTGCTATGACAAGGAATTTCTTCCTTTTCTCCCATAACAATTTTTTTTTCTCGTCTTGTTTTTTTGTTTTGTTTTGTTTTTCTTTTCTTTTCTTTTTTCTTGTTTTCCCCTATTCCCGAGGGTGTCTCCACCTTTTCTCGAAGAATAGGTCGGCATGACAGGGACCGAAGTCCTTTTCTCCCATGACTGATATGTATATATTTTTTTCTTTTCTTTTTCGAATTAAGCAAGGGAATGGTGGAAATACCATTTGTTAGAACCATCCTTGCCACTTCCGCTGGTGGAAAATAGAGGATAAGAGATTAGGGCTGGAAGGTGGGGCTGAGGGGACAGAGGGTTGTGTCCACCTCATCAGGAGTGGCTGAAGAATGGCTATCAGAAGTAGCATAAGAGTTACAGTGCCACGCCAATGGGGGAAAGGATCAGGTGATTGTGATTGTCAAGATTCCCAAGGAGGAAAGTACTTCTTCAGGCGATATCCATTGATTAAGAAGGGATCATCAGAGGCATCAACGACCTGCACTTGGATAGAGCCATTAGGGTTGACAACAAGTACCTTATATGGGCCCATCCACCGCTATTGGAGCTTGCCAAGAAACTTGCCAAATCATGAATCATAGGCTAGGACCAAATCACCTTCTTTGAACTCCTTGTGCTTGATGAAGCTGTCATAGTAAGCCTTACGTTGAGCTTGCGTGGCTTCCATGCACTGTAAAGCCATCTTGCAAGTTTTGTCCAAACATTCCAAGTGCAGGAGACGGCGTTGCAGTGAATCATCGTCCCCCAAATGCTCTTTAATAGCCACTCGCAAAGAGGGTAATTCGAGTTCAACAGGGAAAACAACTTCTGTACCATACACCAGCTGGAAGGGTGTCTGTCATGTAGCTGCTTTATGGGAGGTTCTGTACACCTAGAGGGCCTCTGTAAGTCAATCATCCCAATCACGACGATGTGCGGCAATTGTCCTTGTCAAGATCGAGTAGAGGATGTGATTGGTGACTTCGACTTGGCCGTTGGCTCTGGGGTAATAAGGAGTGGACTTGCAATTGCGGATCTTATACAGCTATGTCAACTCTTCATGACTTTATTAATGAAATGAGTGCCTCTGTCATTTACCAGCTCTAGCGGACTACCAAAACAGGTGATGATATTCTCGTACTTGAACAAGGCCATGCTATTACCATCGTCCCGTTTTAGAGCTTTGGCTTCACACCACTCAGTAACATAATCCCTACATACCAGGATGTATCTATTCTGTTTCCTTCTGGTGGGAGGATCGATTGGGCTGATGAAGTCGATGCCCCACTTCTCGAACGGCTTCAAAGGAAGGATAGGTTGCAATGGTATGGCACTTGTTTTGGTGGGTTTCCCCATTCGTTGACAAGCATCACATCTTTTACAGTAATCATATGCATCCTTGTAGAGGGTCGGCCACGAGTAACCTGCTAGTAGAGCTTTCATGGTTGTAGCTTCTCCTGCAAAGTGGCCCCCACACAGCTCGTCATGGCAAGCCTTCAAAACAATCCCAATCTCATCTCTTGCAACACATCTTCTAAACACTTCATCTTTGCCTTTCTTGTATAGTGCACCGCCTAACAAGGTGTAGGGGGTTGATTCTAACATAAGCTTCTTCCTTTCCCGACTAGAAATGCCAAGAGGGTACTGTTGGGTTGCCAACATATTGGCAATATTTGCATACCAGGGGGTTACAGTTTCTACCAGGAATAGGGAAGCATCAGGGAGGACTGGATCATCCTACTTCTCGTCTGCAGTGTGCGGGATACGCGACAAATGATCAGCCAAAACATGGGAATGACCAGGTTTGGTATTTACCTCAAAGTCGAACACCTAGAATAGAAGGAGCCATCTCATCATTCGTCCTTTCACGTTTGCTTTGTTCATCAAGAAGGACAGGGCCTCGTGATCCACATAAAATTTAAAGTGGGTAGACAGTAGGTAGTGGCAAAACTTCTCCAGTGCAAACACCATTGCCAAGCACTCAAGCTCTGTTAGTTCCATTCCCTATTAGTGACCTTTTGGCTTGCATAATATATCGGTTGATCTAATTTGGAGGGGCCCTTTTGACATAGGACAGCACCTAGCCCTTCAATTGATGCATCAGTGTGTACATGAAACTCCTTCGTCCAATCAGGAGGTAGCAGAATGGGTGCCTCAACCAGACACTGCTTTAGAGTGTTGAAGGCTTTGTCACATTCTTCCGTCCAAATAAACTCTGCATCTTTCCTCAAAAGCTTGTGCAAGGAGGTTGCTTTTGTTGCAAAATAAGCTATGAACCTTCTGTAGTAACCCACATGGCCTAGGAATCCCCTCAACTGTTTGAGGTTGTGGGTGCTGTCGGAGCTGCGATCTTCTCGATCTTTGCAGGGTCTGTTGATATCCCTTTTACAGAGACAATGTGGCCCAACAGAACTCTAGAAGAGACCCCAAAGATGCATTTGTTGGGGTTGAGGGAGATCCCATACTCCCGGCATCGGTCAAAGCATTGTTCCAAATGTCCCTAGTGTTCACGGATCAAACTATAGACACAGAAGTCATCCAAATATACCTCAATAAAGTCGTGCAGATGATTTTGGAATGCAGCCATCATGACTCACTGGAAGGTAGCAGGGGCATTGCAGAGTCCAAACGGCATCACTCGGTAAGCGTAGGTCCCCCATTCTGTGGTGAAGGTTGTTTTTGGACTAATCTTCTTCTGCTATCTGCACTTGGTTGTATCCATTGAATCCATCCAGAAGGGAATAAAGCTCATGTCCTGCCACTGTGTCCAATAGTTGGTTTGTGAAAGGGATAGGAAAGTGATCCTTCTTGGTCTTGGAATTCAACTTGCGAAAATCCACACGTATACGAAGCTTGCCATTCTTCTTTGGTACAACCACGATGGGTGAAACCCATTCACTATTTGCCACTGGATAGATGAACTCGGCTTCCAGAAGCTTCAACAGCTCTGCTTTCACCAAGGTTGAATAATTTGGATTCATTCGCCTCTGTCGTTGTCGTACTGGCTTGGCATCAGGCTCCAAATCAATATGATGCTGACATATTGTCGAATCAATCCCCTTTAGGTCTTTGTAGGACCATGCAAACACGTCCAAATTCTCTTCCAACAAGTTGTACAAGGTTGACAACTCCTCTTCTGGTAGGCTACTACCCACCTTCAAGTGGCGTTCAATGCCATTTGCATCCACAAAGGTTAACTACCTTTCACCTTCTACTTCACGGATGAAGGTCCCACGGATTGCTTCTAGGTACAAATCTGACTCCTTCAAGGGAGTGGTGTCCTCTTCTGATGTCCCACTAGATCCAAAGTCTTCTTGCAGTAAGGACTTAGGCTGCCCCTTGAAATGGTGAAATGGGATCAGCGCTGTCTCGATTTTGGTTTGAATGTTAATTACCTTAGAGCTTGAGGACTCCTCTTCAGAGGATGCATCCAAGAATGTTACAAAACAGGGGCTCTCAGAATTCTGTTGTGGCCTTGGGACTGGTACTTGTTGACAAGGAGCATCATCATCATCCTTTCTTGACAAGTGTGGATGGGTGCGACAAGAACCACTGATAAAAGAAAGCTTGTTTTGCTTGATCCACTTCTTATATAGGCTATGCCTATAGAAAGATCCATTTACCAATCCAAAGGGTACCATTGCCATTCGGTCCCATAGCATGGAGTCTTCTACTTCTGAAGCTTTGGAACTTCCTCCTCATCTATACCTTCCGTGGGTGGAGTGATTTCTTCTATCTCTCTTTCAAAGTCTCATTCTTCATATTCATCATCATCCTCTTTAGACTCCGGCTCTGCCTCTGTAGGCGCTCTGTAAGAGAAGAACAGTTCCTTTGATTCACCTTCTGCCTCTATCTCTGGCTCTGCTATGGCCATGGAACAGGGAGAGAAGTACATCCATGCTTCTATCTCTCTCAGAAGTGATTTCGGAAATTGTTCCTGGTTCAGGCAAGAAGTATTCACCCATTGATAAGGACTTTGCATCTTGAGGAAGTTGGCTTACAGTACCTACTGTCAAGAACTGTGCCACTGTTTTCTTGGGAAGGATCTGTTTGACAACATCTTCGTCTGCTGATGTTCCCTCTATAGCCTCATTGGGGGAGTCAGAAGATAATTCCAAAGAGGTGGATCCATGTCCTTTTTGAGCACCATATAACTTCAGCACCACTTTATTAGGTCCTCTACCCAAGGTCAAGGTTCCTTTGAACCAATCCGTCCTTGCTCTGGCTTCAAAAAGCCATGGTCTGCCTAGTAACAGGGTGTAGGATGTACCATAAGAGTTTGGCTTCACCACTAGATAGGTTAGTCAATAATCTTTTCCAGCCACTATAGTCTTCACATATGGGAGAATGCCCAAAGGCTTGATTCTGCTCTGATCCGCTAGCTTGATGAGCCATTGAGTTGGTTGCACACCTTGTAAGCCTAGATCCTTCATTGTCACATCCATCATAATGTTCACTGATGAGCCACCATCAATCAGTACATTTGCAATAAAGCAGCCTTCTATCCACACACCAGTCTCTGGGGTACCAAGATCTAGGAAGGCGTTAGCCACATCCACTTCTTTTATAGGCTCTGGAGCTTTGTTGGATTTTGTTGCTGTTGAGGGAGCAATCCTTAATCCACGTCTTCTTGTCAGTATAATTTTGAACCTTTTTCGGCAACTAGGAGACAACACCAACAATTGTCAGAATGTGAGGTTTGGTTTAAAGGTATCTAGATCTCTGACCAGATCGTATTCCTTAATAGGATCCACTGACTTCTCTAACCGGTTAGGGAATGGGGCGACACCCATTTTCATTTTCCCTTTTCCTTCCAACAGGGGCATCATGGGGACTTCTTCTGCCACTTGTGACACTTCCTCCTCTTCTATCTCCCGGACTTCTGGTCTTGTCTCTGGAACTGTCTCTGAGACTCTCTATGGCATTGTAATGCTCTGTACGACACTGTAAGGATATGTTCTGTTATGTTCTTCTATTGGAAGATTGAACTTCACTATTATGGCAGGAAGATTATTTTCTTTTTGGACAGGTGGCTCCTTCTTCTTTGCATACGTGATGGCAGCAACTTCCAATTCCATTAAATTGGAGGTAGGCTCTTGGGCCTTGACCACTATCAGTAGCACTGTTTTTCACTAGGGCTGGGCTTGGACAGTCTTCTGCAGTGTGGCCTTCTCCTTTGCATCGACTACATAAGGGCTTGTAATCCACTGACCTTCTGGGATTTGGACAATTTGGTGAAATGTGTCCCTTTTCTCTGCATCTGTAACACTCCACTTTTGATCTCTGCTGACAATAGCCAGACTGTCTTCCTCTGTAACTTTGGGATGGAAATCTTCTAGGTCTGAAATTAGGACCAAACTCCCTAGGCTTTGGTCCAATATCCTGTGTTGTCATTTTGGATTCCAGCAAGTTGAATCTTGCGTCTTCTTCCTTCCTTCTCCTATCATGCATCTCCTTCAACGAGCAAATATCCTTTGTATGGTTCTTCTGCAAACAGTAGGAACAGAAGGATCTAGGAATGGTTGGTTTTTGTATATATTCAGTAAATGGCCTGCTTGATGACACTTACCACACCAAGTATTTGACTGCATTACATCTCTTCCTGCTCCTGCAACGTTGGATATGCTAGCGGTATTCACTTTTAGCATCTGTAGCTGCTCTGTAATCACATCCATCAACTCCTTTTTGATATTTGCAATTGAATTGGATAAATAATCCTTCAAGCTTTCTCCTCCTAAGGCACTGGCAATAGGGTTTTGAGGAGTCTCTGTAATCACTGCATAAACAGGTTGGGCTAGTGCAGAGGGGTCTCTGTTCTAATTCTGATTTAGAGCTCATGTTTGAACTGTTGGATGTTGGCTCCAGTTGGTAGGGTTACACTATTGCTGCTGATTCGGCATTGGGGAAATTGGTTGGGACCATTGTTGCTGTGGTTGAACCATCATTTGAGGCATTGATTGTGGCCACTATGGATTTGGTGCACTGTACTGTGATACTGGGGGCATCTGTCGGTAGGGGTAGGGGACAGTCCCTAGGATTGCATTTGGTGGGTACATCATTCCAGACATCAGAGGAGGTAGGACTCCTCGTCCTGGATTCATCGCCAATCTAGCTTCCACTTCATCGTACAGTCTTGCACCTTCTGTTGCAGCTTGCAGTGTGGCTGGTCTTTGCAGCTCCAAAAACTTATGGAATTCTTCTTGTAATCCTCTCAGAAACACTCCCTTTTGAATGCCATCATCTAGATTATGGTTAGTCCATCTCTTCAGGATGGATTCCATTCGTGAGACATAAGCTTCTACTCTTTCTCCAGAGGACTGACTTGAATTCATAAATTCCTCTCGCACTTGCTCTTCAAAACCTTCACGCCTGAATTTAGTGAGGAAGGCCAACTTCAGGTCATCCCATGTGCCAAAAGTTCCTACTGCTTGTCTCTCATACCACTCAAATGCCGTTCCCTTGAAAGCGGTGGGGAATATTGCTAGCCAATGCTCAGGGGTTCTGCCATTGTTAGCTACACATGCTACCATAAACTCTGCTACATGAAGATCGGGGTCTTCATTGTACTCTCCCTTAAAAATTGGCAATGAGACTACATTTGCTGGCCTATCATCAATATTTCCAGGACGGATTTGGCTTGGAAGTGGAGTTCTCAGCTTTGATTTTTCGTTCTAACGCTTGCCTCTTTATTGTGTCATTCATCAGGGGGTTGGTTCCACTATGTTATTAGTGCTCCATAGAGGGATAACAGAAGGCTTTAGTCTCTGGAGGACTCTCTTGCCAACATTCCTTCTACTTCTTCCTTTTCAACGTCTCTGAATTCTGCTTTCATGCCAGTGCACAGAGGAAGGTATTCGGTTTTGAAGGTGTCAAAATGCATATGTCTAAGCATTGTGGTGGTGCCATCATCATAGTAATGCCAGCTTATGATGGTTTCAACAGTGTATGTTATAAAGAACACTCGGTCTACCAACTTCCAGTGGGTTGCCAATTGGACAAACAAAAGATTGTCAGTGCACCAAGCATCCCGTGTATCTTGCTATTGAGCATCCACGAACAAATTCCAACTTTTTTCCTTCTTGTCTTTGTGAACCTCTATAGACCAAGACTCCTGAAGCTTCTTCAAAATCTCCCACTCGATGATGTTTGGAAACTTCTCAATGAATGCCAAATCTTCCATGGATGGTCATTCTCTCTGTTTCTGCTCTTCAGTTTGTTCCCAAACAGTTTGCTACCAAGATGCAAGTTTCTGCTGCTTCAATAGGAAGAGGAAATAGTCCACCACATAAAGCATGCATCATGATGGTGATGTGTTTCCGCCACTGTGGGATGAACTTATTGTGGAAAGTGGCTGTGATTATGAGAAATTCCAACTCTTTAGTGGAAGAAGGAACTTTACAAACATCCATTGAATTTTCCTCTTCTTGGCAATGCCATTTCCTTCATTTTCAGCCTCTTCTGGTGCTTGTTGATGGCAAGTTTCCCCGATTGCGCACCAAAAACATGGAGCCCCAAGAGGAACACCAAGGAAAAGGGAATTCTCTTGCAAGAAAATCTATCTTGTAACTTCAACAAGCTTTTATTTCATTCCTTTGATCATCAAAACAAAGAAAACAACAATTCTTCATGTAGCATCATAGTAGATATCTCCCACGGATTTGATAGAATCAACCATATTCTCCAACATCCTCACAAAATCCATCAATAGAACAAAGAACACAAGGGAATACACCATCTTTGAATGGAAATACATCACATATTATTCATCTTCAATGTCTTCATAGTTCTCTCTCTCAATCTCTCATATATAGTTACACTATTTTGATAGAATTGACTATCTCTGACTCTCTCTCTCTCTCTCCATCAATAGTACATCATATCCTCACTACAATCACTCGATAATCACTCACAAGAATCCTTCTTAGGTCGTGGATACACCTCCCAAAAGGTATGTCAGATGTGAAGGGGTACCAGAGACATCATAGTGTCCTGTGAGATTTGTCTTCTGTCACTGTCCTTCTGTAACCTTCTGTGAATCTTCTGTAAATCTTCAGTAATTACTTCTTCACTTCAATTAGCTTGGATAGAGCTTACATTCATCCTTTTCCTAAGACAAAAAAACTTCCCAAAACATCCACATATCCATCATAACACTCAACAGAAATAAACAGAACAGAACCACAGAACAACAGAAGTACAGAACCACAGAGCTATAGAAGCAAAGAAGCTACAAAACTTTACAGAAGATCAACAAAACCCATAAAAATCATAACAAAACCAATTCAATCTCTCATGAACCTTTTCACACATTCTCAATCATCTCTTAAAACATTCATTCAACCATCTCAACTACCAAAATAGAAACAAAACAAAACAAAACAGAAGAAAATCAAGCCTTACAGAACCATACAGAGAGAATTACAGAACTCTTCAGAACAACATATTTCATCAAAAACCAACATAAACCCTTTCAAACATACTAAAACCACTCCAAACACTTCAAAAAATCTTCAAACTCAAACAATCAACCACCAAAAACAACCATTCAGCAACAAAAACAACAAAAAATCAGCCCAAAAACCAATCATTTTCACACTCAACACAGAAATATCAAGATAAGCCAGAATGAATGGGCATACATCATATGGCATTTAGGATAGTCTTGTTTTTATATTCAAGAATACCATTCTATTGAGGAGTGTAGGGAACCATATATTCATGATGAATACCCTGATTATTATAATAATCATCAAAATATTTTGAAATGTATTCTCCACCATTATCACTACAAAGTTTCTTAATGTGACAACCAATATGAAGTTCGACAACTTTTTGATATTGCTTAAAAGACAATAAGGCTTCTAATTTGTGTCACAAGAGAAAAACAATGGTGTATCTTGAAAAGTCATGAAATATTGATCTTGAGATTTTGATGGAGAAAAAGATCCACACGTACTAGTGCAAATCAGATCAAGAAAATCTTTGGAATGAGTTATGGTGGAAATGGAAAAGGGTTTGTGAAAATGATTTCTAAGTGTACAATATTCACAAATACCCATGTGAGGACGAGCTTTGAATTCCATACCTTGAACAAGGTCACACCAATAAAGATCGACAACCTTGCACCCTCTCTTATGGGAAGTTAAAAAAATATTTTGCTAACTTGTTCTCAAAGCATGAAGATGATGAGCAAGAGCTTGATGTTGCAACCTCAAGAAGAAGATTGTTAAGCTATTTTGTATGAGAAAATGAGGTTGTTTTGCATCTCAAAATTAAATAATAAACGGATAAATTATTGAGAAACTTGGTAAGCCTTCCGTGATGATCATGCGCTCAAGGGGGTCAGCCATGAATATATGTATATATAATGTGAGTTCAAAATAAGGGGTTTTTAAAACATCACTTTTATACATTTTTTAGATATAGAAGGGTGTCATATAAAGGGATTACTTACAAATCAAATAAAAAAGGGTTGTGTTTTATTCAAGAAAAATTCACAGATTAGGATATTTATAAATAGGCCATGAATGCACGTTATATAGAGGATATATATATAGTGAACCCCCTGAGATCATGTGATGCAATGTTTCCATGGCACCATGAGACTCATATAAGCTGAGAATTTATGTATTAATCTTGCATTGTGTAAAATGGGTTTCTTTGTGAGTTCATGTTTGTTGTTGGCATTTGGCTTTGTGGAAGAGGTGCTTAGAGTGGTGCTACTTATCTTGTATATGGCCCTATAGGGGTTACCTCTTCTTTGGTATCTTTAAAGTCTTGTGTAATATCCCCACCCCGCATACGAATCCCCCCTCTATAGGAACCCCCTCTAAAAACAAATAAAAATTATTGAAATCCCCCCCCCCCCCCCGGTGGTTGCGAAACAGGTGACGGGGGAGGAAGAAGGAGACGATGGCGACAAGAAGGATGACATGGAAGAAGAAGAAGTAGATGACATAGAGGAGAAAGACAATGACGACGTGGAGGAAGAAGGAGACGACACCAGGGAAGACATGCAAGATGACATGGAGTAGGAGTGGAAGATGACATTGATGAAGGAGAAGAAGGTGATGATGTCAAGGGGGAGGCCACATGGCCTACCAACCCTCCCCCTTGGGCATGTCAAGCCCTCGCGGTCACCTGGAGGGGCTAAGAAGCCCCGCCGCCATATGGACGATGACAAGTGGTGGGAAACACCACCTCCTCCCCACTTCCCCTTCGTTATAAACCCCCCCCCCCCCCCCCCCCAATGGAAAGAAAGAAGGGCCTCGATGCTAAATGGGAATACACAAAGAGAGAGAGAGAGAGAGAGACCTTCTAAAAGGTTTCTCCCTTTTCCCCTCCTTAGAGGGCGGCCACACATGCTTACCCTTTCCCTCGTATCTACAAGCTAGCCTCCCCCAATCATGATAGAAGAGAGTCACCCTAGCATGCCATCTCTCTGACGAGAGAGAGAGAGAGAGAGAGAGAGAGAGAGAGACTCATAAGCTAAAAGTATGGCCCCAAAATAAAGGGTGACATATACCAATGGTAATTCTGCATCCAACAATGGAGTCATTGATCAAGGCATTACTATTAATACAAATATAACATTGAGTATGGATAATTCATCTCTAAATACCCAGGTGCTAATTGCCATCTCCGCTATTCATTGAGACATAGGCATGGGCATGGATTCATTTAACAAGTAGCTTGAATTTATTTTTTGATAGTTAATGAACTCATAGGGGGATGGTAGGATAATTATTTTCATGTTAGGTTCTCGATAACCATAAATGACCTTGCATAGATTTATGCATATGGTGCATTGAGGTTTACACAAATTATTGTACCCAAATACAATCATGGCATCCTAGTGCTACACAACAAAATCATACATAGTATGAAAAGCATATAAGTTTACCTTGAGGGTTACGCGCATAGATAGTAGATGCATGGGAAAGATTATATGAAACATACATCAATGGTACATGAAATGATCTTTCATTAAAAGTCTTGTATCTATGCTATGAAGGTTTCACCTAAAATAACGGTTAAGGAGTTTACCTTGTGCTACCAAACCATGAGTTGATTACAACTCGCACAATAGTTCGGGAATTATTTAACATCGGAAGATAGTCTTGCATCATTACAAATTTGTCTCACATTCTTTGCCTTATGAGAAAGGAAGATAAAGTCAAGTTAAAATTTTACATAGTATCCCTATTTGATCCCAAGGGGGAGAGCAAATATGCAATGGAAAGGTTATCGCAAATTTTCTTGTAATGTTTGGGAAAGAATACCATTGTTTTTGTTGAATTGTTGTTTGAATGATTATTCCAAGTGTTTGTGATTGATGGTAAATTCATGGCGGGGGTCTATGATGACGAATTGCCATGGGGATAAAGGAATGTTTTCTTGGAAAATTATATAAGAGCTGACTACCTTGACTATGCTTGATTCTTAAATGATTTAATTAAGGGAAGGTTCTTTGCACGGGTGGATCACCTCCAAGATCGCACCGTGGATCAACCTGAAAAGGGCACCACTAGATTCATGACCCGAAGGTCGAGTGGTGAGAAGGCCAACCATGTGAATAATGTTTTCACTCCTAGGCAGCTTGCGGGTCAGGTGGAGCTCTAGACATCCCTTGCCAAGTCCAAAATGGAGTTGAGGACCTCTGTGGCCCCAAAGTCTATGTAACATTGGAAGATCCTATTCTAAATAAAGGATGGAAATTGTGGTGCCATGTGATTTGGACCAGTTACTTCTCCAGAAGGATATGTAAATTCTCCTGTATGGGGAGGGGGCAAAGATTAACTTGAAGATAAATTAAGGAACTTGTTTGCCAAGATGATTGGTTGCTCTATATTTGTTTCTCTACTATAAATTATGAAAACAAACCCTATTTCTTAAAAGGATTAATTAAGGAACATGGATTTAAATGTCACACATAAATGCGTTAGGACATAATTAAATAAGTAAAGAATGCCTATTGAGGGAAGCGGGTGGACAGAACCCTCGTGATGGGGTCCATTCTACAATAGGGTGGTCTGAGAGAACTGGGAGGCTTCTCACCAAGTTTTACCGACATTCGATCCTTAGGAATTGTTAGGTTAGAACCCCAATTCATGCTGTTTTAGGGGACCGGAATGGGACTATGCCCTACCAGAAGAGAGATTGAGTGGTGCATTCCTCTTGTTTCCGATTCTCTTTGAACCAAGTGTGGCATGGGTCTGCTTCGACTTAGTATCTCTACATAAACTACGATGTTCATGACCACCTAACACTAGAATGTTGTCAGGAGACCTTGACCATTAGGGACTCAAATATCAAGTCAATCCCATTGGGTTCGTCGGCCACCATGAACGTTCTGTTGTGAGGCAGACTCAAGAAACCCTAGGTGACAAACCCCGTAAAATTCCATGGGAGTGCCGGGCAGCATCGCTTAGATTCGCTAAAAATGTGCCTTAGGCGGGCACGTCACATCTTGCTAGGGCTTTTGTGAGGGCTTGTGGGCTCTTGGTCTACCAGAAATTGTTATCATTTGATGTTGCTTTGGATGGTCTTATGGAGCTCAATTTCATGTTCTCTATTCTCAACTCAATAGAAGTCATTTTGGTGGATTGTGTGCAAATTATTTAGTTTTATAATCAGCGTTTGTGTTTATTTCAATGATAGAAATGTGATTGGCTTGTGGTGAGGTCAAACCTCTTACTTATGGAGGTAACACAATTGGTCTATGGGCTCATATACTTGTGATTAGTTATTGCAAGAAGTTGTGATGAAGCGTGCCATATTTCTTGTGATTTGTTTATGATATTTTGGGGCTTTCTAATCCCTAAGGGTGTCTCCCCCACACAAGATGCACCTATTGTATACTAGGAATTTTCTTATCATTCTATTAAGGATATATATCATATGCTTGTGTCCTACACAATAACCCTTGAAGAGTGATAAAAATGATACCCTTAAATAGAAGAAAGATTGTTTGTTTTCCTTTGTCTTGCCTAGTGTGAGTTGTTTTAGACATTGAATCTCATGATATCTCATCCCTTGCTACTGGTATTCAAGGGTAATGCCATTGTTCCATCTTGATTGGTGGCTGGGTGGGTGATTAGGCAAAGTTAGTGGTTGTAAGTGTGGTATTGGTACCCTTTTCCCATTATGCTACTATCTTATATGAATGAGTTTGGTCTTAAAATATTGAAAGAGGGATGGAGATAAGTGACAACACAATAGGAGCAAGAGTTCAATTACAAAATAGTAATGAACACTCTATTTATGAAGATGATGTGCCTTTATAAAGGCATTACAACTAGTGGTTTTGGAAGGTGCATTTAGTATCTCCAATCACACCTAAATAGTTTTCCCTAGTTAAATGTAGTAGGTGAAAAGTGAGTTCCTATCTACACTTGTTATAGAGAGACTCTCCCTTTATTCATACATAAAAAGTATAGAATAGAACATAATTGTTCCTAATAGCTATGGCCCATCTACAATCCCCTCAGTACATATCATGTGTTTGGATTTAAACCCCCTCTCCCCCGCAATTTAAACTCATGATGTAGAAAACTTTATGCATGACCATCTTTTGCAATAGCTCGGTTACCACATTACTTGCAAGGAACATTTGTGCCTCAGAGATGTAAATGGTTTAGTAGACTTGTGCTTCTAGATAATATAATTTTAGCCAAGGCTTATATATGTAAAGTTACAAGGTGTTTATAATTATGATTTACGAGATTTAAAAAATAGATTCCACACTTTCTCAAGTACTCCTTCATATGTAGAAATATCAAAAGGAGCCTTCTTTCTCTCTTTTTATTAAAATTCATTAAAAGGCCTTTGTGGCGGGCCCTAACTTTGGCATACAATAGGAAATTTCAAAAGTTTGTTATGGGGGTTGGTTTAGTGAATCAACAAACTAAGTACCCCAACAAACCAACCACTTCTTGGTTGTTAGTAAATAACTAATGTATTTAAGCATGGATTAGCTAAAGAAGGGAGTGAGGGAAAGGTGAGAGTTGAAGCTCTATTTGAAGTATCTTTCTTTTTCCAGTAATTGATCTTTTCCCTTTCTAAGCCAATATAATGTGTGTTGTCAAGAGCTTGTTGGATAGTAATTTTATACATAGTTATTGGTGGAGACAATAGGCATCACTCATCATGTTTGGTAATTTGAGAGATGAAATTATGATTTCTTATGAATTTTCCTTTGTACAAACTTCTAGTCTAGATTCCCTTTTGCAATCTTACAGTGTAGCATTGCAGAAACTATCTACAACCAACCAACAAATTTCTACTAATCAAGCCATTCTATCTTTGTTAGCCAATCAAGATACCACCACCACCACCACCACCACCACCTCCACCTCCTCCTCCTCCTCCTCCTCCTCCTCCTCCTCCTCCTCCTCCTCCTCCTCCTCCTCCTCCTCTTCTTCTTCAAACCAATATAGGAAGGTTCACCTAGAATCTTTTTCTGTTCGACAAGTTGTAGACATATTATCTTGGTTAGATCCCTTAAAAAAGGTTGCAGATTATTATCAATGCTGGCAAGAATGAGAAAATTTCAATGAGGTACAATTTTTTTTGAAGAAATTGCATCCACATGGTATATTAAACAACTTGATGAGGTAAAACATAATTGGAATTCTTTCAAGGTAGCTATAGGATGAGATTTTCTCATGACATGTAGCAAAAAGAGCTCTCCAACAGCTTAATGAGTGTGAACAAAAGGAGCATGAAACAATTTCTCAACTTGTTGTGCATTTGAAGAAAATTGTGATGAGATTTGATATAAAAATTATAGAGAACATGAAGTTATTTATTTAATGGCCTAGACTAAGACATTATCTTCGTAGAGGGTTAAGTTCAAGGTCTTAAGACTTTTGTAGATGATATTTAGATTGCTCAAAGAATTGAAGGAAATTTTCTCAATGAAGAAGGAAGAAAATATTTTCAATAAGAAGAAAAAAATATAGAGCCAACCTTGATGGTCATTAATCTCCAAAATGCTCAAAGACGATTATTTGCTAAAGATACCCATGGATAGAAAAAGTGTTTCAATTGTAATGTGTGTGATCACATATCCAAGAACTGTTGGAAGCCACAAAGACCAAGAAATGTAATAAAGAAAGTACCTACAATATGTTTAACTTGAAGAGATTTCATTATAAAAAAAAATCCTAAGTGAATGGATGCAAGAAGCAAACCATTGGTACATTCAAGCCTCAACATGAAGTTCTCAAAAGTGAATTGTAAGCACAATTAGTGTGAAAATTAATGGTTTGAATGTAGAAGTATTGTTGAATTCTTGATGTTCTTTTTCTTTTATTAGTTCTAATTTAGCAAGCACAATCAAAGCTTATTGATAGCATGTTCAAGAAATTTCAATAACTTTTGGTGACAATAAACATGTTTATCATGCATTTGAAGTTTATAATTTTTGGCAATAAACATGTTTATAATACATTTGAAGTTCTCCATGTCCCCTTTGGAGTAAAAGTGGGATTTTTTCAACATCCCTATTATATCATTCTGTGTGTTGTGTTTTCAATGACTTTGGGATCTGATTGGCTCATCAGGAGGTGCCCATTTGAAATTTAAGATATATGACATTGGATATTCCAATAGGATTGAAACTTCATTTCTTGCAGTTGGGTACTTGGGACCATTTTCAAAATTTACAAACTAATGAGTTAGCAAGGATGGTACTACAAGAACAACAACAACAACAAATTATAGAGGATTTGCTAAAGCAATTTGGAAAAAAAGATTCATAATAAATGAGTTTTTTCAATTATATCGGTTGATGTAAAACATGAGATGAAAATGGGAGATCACAAACCCATTAAAGTTGCAAAAAGATGTTCCCCAACGAAAAATCAAATAATAAATAAAGTAGTTAATGACATGCTACAAAAGGGAATTATTCAACACTCCAACAGTCCTTGGGCATCCAAACCTCATCTAGTAAATAAGGACAATGGCAAATATAGGTTTTTTGTAGATCTTTTGCATTTAAATAATATCACTACACATAATATTTTTCCAATGCTTTGCGGACTTAGACAACAACGACACTTATCAAATTTCCACATATATTCTCAATGTTGCTTGAGCACGAGATGTCTTTCTAGTTATAGAAAAGGCTTTCCAACTAGTTTGGTGGATTTAGTGTAGGTTAAAGAATGTGTTCTATGGGTTGAAGTAAGTACAAGATTGGAGAGTACCTTCTCAACATTGGCTTTTATGTTTCTGATGCTAATCACTCACTTTATGTGAGAAAAGGAGATATAGGCTTGGTCATCACGGTCATCTATGTGGATAACTTGATTATTACATGTAACAATGACAATGGGATTGCTGAAGTTAAGGAACTTTTGAAGAGGAAGTTTGAGATGAAAGATTTGGGTGAGCTAAGGTACTTTCTTGTTATTGAGGTGATCATATATGATGATGGTATATGGCTATTCGAAAGGCAATATGGCTTGGATATATTATCCAAGTATGGTATGGCAACATGTGCTTAAGCCTTTTTTGGTGCCATTGTAGCAAAATGTGTAGTTGAGTATTGATGTTGGGGATAAGATAGAAGATCCTACTATGTTCAAGAGGATAGTAGGGAGTTTGATTTATATGACTATCACAAGGCTAGAATTGAGTTATGATATTGGCCTTATAGTCAATTTATGCAAATACCTAGAAAGACTCATTTGAATGCAAGTAGATACAGATTGAGGTATGTGAAGTCCACTTTATATTATGGAAGTTTTGACAATGTAGGTAAGGATATACATGTGTTGGGATACGTAAATTCAAATTGGGTTCGTCGCATACTTGACAGAAGATCTACCATCACATTCATGTTTTCCTTTGGTAGTTCAAATTGGGTTGGTTGCATACTTGACAAAAGATCTACCATCACATTCATGTTTTCCTTTGGTAGTGCAATGGTTACATAGAGCAGAAAAAGACAACCTGTAGTTGCTTTATCAAGTACATACGCTAAGTATAGAGGTGCTACTATTGTAACTTGGAGGTGGTATGGTTACAAAAGTTATTGGCTGATTTGGATTTGCAGGGAGATGGTCGAGTTGTCATTCATTATGATAACATGAGCAACATATAGCTAGCTAGGAACCCAATGTTCCATGATAGAACAAGACACATTGATGTGCATTACCACTTTATGAGAGAGAAGATAATTGTAGGAGAGATTGACTTGGTCATGTTGGATTAGATAGATGACATTCTCACAAAATCATTAGGTGTAGAGAAGTTTCAAAAATTTCAAATCTTACTTGGAGTTGTAGAGATATAGTTGAGCTTGACGGGGAGTGTTGAGATGGCAAGCTCAACATGTGTAAACATTGATGATGCACCTCTTGATTAGATGGGTCTACACATCTACACTTAGCATTTTGGTGGTCATTATGGTCCTCATATGGCCACTTCCTTATTACTTATTATATTTATTTTGCTACACCTACCTACAATTGGCATAGTTATAGTGACAATCGATTAGTATAGTCAGTTGTGCATTGTTTGACTTAGTTGGCCACTTTCCTTTATGTTATATCTTATCTATACTTTGTGTACATTGTATTGTGGATGGAATAAGAAGAAAAATCTAGCAAGAAAAACGTATTTTCCTCCATCTCTCTTCTTATGTTCTTGAGTGAGTTTCCTCTTGTGTGTATGATACATGTTTTGTGCAGCAACTCAATCAAGTCCCCCCACCATGTGATTCTTGACATGGATATATGAATGAGGGATGTCATGCACGATAAGTACCTTATGATATAGGTGGATATTAAAATTGATATGCATGCTCGAAGATACTCATGACTTGGGTGTTTGACTCTAGTTGGAGGTCGCTTATGCACAGTTTTGGTTGGGTAGGTTATGATCATATTGGTCTTTGATCCGCATGACGATATAGCATGGCACATCAAGGGGATATGTAGGTTTGGAAAGGTTGGATCTCACGATGCTATGCATCCACTTGTGAAAAACATAGGAAGAAATCTAAAGCTTTCTACTCGTGATACTTTGAGCTGGAGGTATAGAAGGAACCCTTAGATGTTCTTGTTGGAGTTGTTTCCATGCATCAGTGTGATCTAATGTAATATGAGAAGGAAGCTATGTTTATCACTGACTTGTTATACATTGTCAAAAATTATTCTTGATGAGTTGATATGAGTTTGAGTAAAGTTGGGTAGAGTTGAGGGATAATTGCCATGCGTCTTCATTTGTGTTTGAGTTTTGAGTTCAAAGGTATTGTATTTCAATTTGAGTTTGCTTGTTTTAAAAGTGTTTGAAACTTGGTGGTTCCATATCTTCTCTCTTTCTTTCATCTTTGACTTAATGTACCTTCTTCACAATACCTTGCATCTTTGGGTTCCTCACGTGCAACTATGTGTGATATTTTGGTAAACCCTACATGAACAGTTGGAGTGAAGGTTTAGTTATGGCAGGTTCTATAGATGCAAATATGTTTTCTTTACAAGATGTGCAACATGTATTAGGTTACAATTTGTAGATACTTGAGCTTGGATATGGAGATTTGGATTTTGTAAGGAATCTTTTGGATTCATGCAAGAGGGTGGTTGAATTGTACAAGAAACAATATGTAAAGTTATAAGAGGGTGCAAAAAGAATACTGGAGCAAGATGAAATAAGGATGGAGGAAGAGGATGGTAAAAGGATAGAGGACGCATGATAGGATTTTCCTCAGACTACACTACTTATTACCGACGTTGAGATTAGCCATACAAAGGCCTATGCTAAGATTACTGAGGTTGTGATTAGCCATACAATGGGTGCCTTGAAACGCATGAAGTTGATAAGACAAAAATTGCATGTGCGCACTTGTGAGTGCTTATGAGGCATATGATGCTCATGTATTACTTGATGTAGTGAATCAAAGAGAGATTAAAGAATTGATGCATACACATGATACGCAAGACACACTTGTAGTCCATGAGAAGGTTCAAGAGCTAGAGGATATGCATACATGGAATGATGAATGTGATGCTACAAAGTTTGAGATGTTTCATATGATTTGACATATGAAAGTACGATCTCTTTTTATGCCTTGGCAGGAAATCGAAAACACGTTGAATGTCTTGATGCCTTTAGTGATGCTTTGGTTGATTTGGATGTGGAAAGTGAGAGTCAACAAGAGCGGCTTTTAGTTCCATAGATTAAAGGTGAACAAGAATATTCTTTGTAGATGGGCATATCGCAAGCATCTATATGGAGGTCAAAAGTCCCAAGTGTATGAAACCCACACAAGTCCTAAGGATTCAAGAGGGGGTGCTTGGTGTGGGACTCTAGATGTAAATATGTCTATTTTTCCAACCTATGATACAACTAGACACTTGATTATGTGCATGTTTGGAGAGGAGTTGGATATATGGGTGTTTGACCCAAGTGGTTGCATAGGTGGCATATTCGAAGGATGTGAAAATTCGAATGGGGTGGATACCATGTGGATTATCATCCTCCATGTGAAACCTCCAAATGCATCATATGTTGGGTCAATTACAAGATAATGGAAATATCACGATAATTACACTAGAAACATCCTGGTGTTTAATGATAACGATAGACATTTAGATCTAATTAATTCTTAGTAAAACCTTAGCTTTATAGGCTAAAGCCATTGTAGCATTTAGGAGGCTATTTTTGGGAACACAAAGAGAATAGATGCATGTAGTAGCAGAAAAGAAAGGGGAAAGTTAAGGCTCATATTGCACGTGAAAAAAGCAATGTTAGAGAGAAAGAGAGCTTTATGGAAAGAAGTGCTGATTAAGATAGTCAAAGGGAGAGCGACTAATCGTATAAGCAATGAAGTGGTCATGTTTTATGTTTAAAGATGATACTCATCATCAATTTGAGGAAACTCGGATTGCTATTACAGTTGCATATGGTGGATTTAGAAGAAGCCCTGATGTATGAAGCACTAAATGGGGATAATACTATAATTGGATGATGGAATCAACGGCCATGGAAGAAGAATGAATCCACCATCCCCAACAATATACTTGGGGAATGTAAGACTATGATAATCAAAGAGAGTGCCTATCAATCTTTGTCGGCCTTGGTAGTGGTAATAAAACCCAAAGTTTTTCAAAAGCTTGCAGACATTAGTAAAACATGGACACCCAACATTAACATAAAGGAATTTCATGTTGATGTCACATATGTCTTGAATTATCATGATGTTCATGTAGTAGCGATGAAACCAAAGGCTCATTTGGAGGAAAAATCATATTAATATGAGTGCAATCTAGGGCCCCCTAGCAATCGGAGAGGCCTCGGTGAGATCTAGATCCATCCTTAACTTTGTAGAGTGGAAGGCCACTAAATGGAGTGGGTCCCACACTACATGTTGGCATCCACCACCTCTTGGAAGAATGTGGAGCAAGTGTAGCCAAATGTGCTGGCTATGTGATCATGGATGTTGTTATAAGTAAGCAATATCACAACAATGGTAACTTTCTTCTCAACTAATAATATGTGTCTAGGCATGCCTCGAAAGCAGACATGTATCTCTCCTTGTTCTTCCAAGAGGTGGTGGATGGATGGAGGGCCACAACTTAATGTACCTTGGTGGGATATCTTCATTGTACCTAATGGAAAATGGGGACCACCTTTGAACGAATTGGAGTAAATGCACACCAAAGCAAAGAAAGGTACTCCAACCACAAATGAAGAGCTCTGAAGAGTCTCCCAAGTATTCAATAGTTGATAAATAGCTATTTTAATGAGGAAAGCCACCATAGTTGGGCTCTTATTTTCCTATGACATGCCTCAACATCACCCAATAAGGAGGATTGAGACCAATGGAGTTGATAACTTCTCATTTCCTACATGATTTGTATATTAAAACAATAAAAAGACAAGACTCTCACTTGACTGTAATAAAGCAAATAGACAATTAAGATGATGAATGTGATCAAACCAAGCTTCAAATACATGATTGTAGTAAGGAACAGTGTAATAACTTAAACCCCAGCATCTATGAGAAATTTATATGCAAAAATTTCAACTAGAAAATTATATAGAGATTCCCCTAGGGGGATCACCTTATAAAAGCCTTCTATATCACCTGTGTCCAAAGGACAATTTAAAATTTTATTTTTTAAATTTTTGTATCATTTTATATACCCCTTTTGTGAATTTCAAAGGCAATAGTTATATCTTCTCTATAATTTTAAAATTCAAAGAGTGTAATTTCATGGTGCTTTTTATATAAATCAAATTAAAGCATGATGTTGGAATACTTTAGCCATGGAATTTTCATTGTGATCTAAGATGAATATTTTCTCTCTCCAATAGAACTTTTTTGGATAATGATTGATTGAGAAGGAGCTTGAATATAAAGGACAAAAATATACCATAAATGGCAACATATCGATCTACATAAAATGCTTATATAAATATTATAATGGTCACAATAAAATGCCTAAAATACCTAAAAATTTTAAGTATGAGTTAGAATCACACGAGCTAATCAAATTGCTAACATTGACTCTTAGATCATGGGTGATTTGATATAATATAATGATATAATGATAATGACTCATCATAGTCTATACAACAAAGACCACCAAAATAGGACTATGGATTTCCAAGTAGTGGGTGATGAAGCCACCAATAAGGTGTTTCAAAGAGAATCTAAGTGTCAAAGTCAAGCATCTAGTACAAGATTATCCCAAAAAAAAAAACCTCTAAACATAAATGACCATAGATTCCTTGCCTTTGGTTAAGATTGCCAAAGTGTCACCTCATATGAGCTCGAACTAGGAGCTAATAACAATGTGTCAAATAATAGCCTATCATGGACTTGGATGTCAATCTTAACTCTAGGATTTCAAAACTTGTCAGACTTCAGCTTGTGTGCTAGGGATGCTCCTTTCTAGAACTTGTGTGCTTGTATATCTGTATAGATGAGGCGTAGTTACCCCATCTCACCACCCACTTACACATCCTCTTTTGCATTGGAGAGTCATAAGGGATGATCGCATCACTAATATTGGAAAGCAAGAGGAGACACCAAGTCCTTTCTGTGGTCTAAAGAAGATCATCATGTCTATTTCTTGGCCTTGGCCTTGGTCAGGATCCAAGTTAGAGTGTCTAAGAAAGATGATGATTGCGTAGAGGAGTTAGGAACTTGCTTCATCTTCATCTTTGCCTTCCTCGAAGCCTCTAACTCTTTGCAATCCTTGTGCCAATATCCCTTTTTATCACAATGATAATACTTGGCTGGGCCTTCAACTTTTTATGCATGTCACCCCCCTCTGATGCTATAAATCCCTCACATATGGGATGCTCTAAATCCTCATGACCTGTTAGCTACTCCATTTACACCTCTTCGTACAACTCACTATACTAGAATGCATTCTTGACATCTAGTTGCTTCAAACTCCAATCTTTGGGTACTATCAAAGCAATCATGCATCTTGCCATGCTAGTAGCTGGAGTGAATGTCTCTTCATAATATATGCTATATGTCTGAGCATAACCTTTTGCAATCAGTCTAACATTATACCGACTAACATAACCATTTGTATTATGCTTGATTTTGTAAATCTAATTATAGAAAATAACTTTATTTTCCTCAAGCAATGCTACCAAATTCCAAGTCTTATTGGCTTCTATTGCATCTATATCATTCATTGCTACATCGCATGACCAATAGCATCCTCAAAGCATGTGGGCTCAACATTCTCAACCAAATTTATCATATAAGCATAATGGTGAGTTGCATAACCTTGAAAACTAAATCTTTTAATAGAGTATCTTACCTTGCTAGACATGTGTACCATAGGATTACTCAATAAAGCCTTTACATTACCATATGCTCTTTGTACACCTGGTGTCCTGACTGAAAGAATACCAAGCTCATCATCTAAGCTCTCTAAACCATATTGGAATCTCCATGAGATCCCAAATGATTAGTAGATGTATAATTACCATTTGACACTTTCTTATTCCCTTTGTCTTTACTTGTAATACTTATAGATGCACCTAAAGATGTGGGCTACTACGCAATCACCCAAACCAAGGGTAATGTAGTACTAGATAATGTTTCAGGTCTACTAAGACTGTGATTTTTTCTTTTTATTTTGCACATAACTATTATGATTATCATAATCATCCAATGTATCACTACTAGATTCATATCAAATACTTATCTCATTAAAAATAATATTTGTGGTTACTCTAAACTCACCTATCATGACTAGGTTATAACGACAATACCCTTTCTGCTTTAAAGCGTATATGAATATATGCAATACAACCAAACACTTTCAAGTGTGACACATTGGACTTTTTGCTTATAAAGAATTCTTTAGGGCTTATCCCATGAATTATAGTTGTGGAAGCTATTCATAATATAGACATCAATATGAATAGCTTCATATCAAAATATTCTTTTCAACCATCAATGCTCATGCAACTTTTGCAATATGTTTATTTTTTCTTTCTACAATCTCATTTTGATGTGGAATATATTTGTGAGTAAACGGTCTCTTTATCCCTGATTCCTCAAGAAGCCACTGAACTCATTAAAGAGGTAATCTTCTCTTCCATATTTGACCTCAAGTACTTAACTTTCAAGTATGTTTCTATTTCAATAGCAGCCTTGAATGTTTTGGGGCACTCAAATACATCACTCTTTTTCTTCATGAAATATATCCATAGCTTTCTTGAGCAATAATTAATAAACATGATAAAGTATTTGCTACCACCAAGAGATATATATTGTGTAGGCCCTATATGTGTATTCACAACATCAATTGTATTTCTACTCATATCTCTATCATGAGAAAAATGTTTTCTTACCTACTTACCAAAGTGATATGCTTTACACACTTTATGAAATTTTATAGCTTTGAAAACAAGCAACCTTGTAATCAGCCCTTAAACTACATTAGTTTTAACCTTTACACATTTGTATGTCCAATATATTTGTGCTATATTTTAATGTCTTCAACCACTTCTTTGCTTTTAGTATATGTAGAAGCATTCATAGTAGGAATTCTCGATTCTAAAGTAAACATTGATAAACTCTACTTCCTTTTGCGATCAACCTGCACTTATTATTAATGTCTTCTACAAAACAACCTTTTGCATAAATCAAACCTGCAACCCTTGCTTTATCATTTGCACAATAGACAATAAATTCTTTGTGATTGATGGCATATCTAATACATTTGACAAACTGTTTGTCTGGCCATCATGCAAGGATAAAGGAATCTTTTCAATTTGTAAAATTGGATGGCATGAATCATCACCCATTCGCACACAACCTAGATTTTGTAAAACCTTTATCTTTCCAAACCATTGAGCATGACTTATCATATGATTAAGGTCATCTAAATTTACAAATCATATATTGTCATGTGTCCTATTTCTTGGAATAGTATTCATCATATGCTACATAGCAAACAAACACTCATGTTGGTCTTCATTTTGTCATTAGAAGACGATGCAAGTTTTATTGTTGCAATTTACCACTACTAAGGATATCATCCTTCTTAGCATAACAATGGGCTACAAAATGACATGTTTTACCATAATAATTACAAACAATTACCAGAATTTCCAAAACCTCTTTTTATCATCCACCTCTTTCTCTAGAGCTCCCCTTGTCTTTGAAGTTTTCATGGCTTCTTGAAAACTTCATTTCACCGAATTGCTCATTTAACTTGTTTTGCTGGTTATCACCAATACGTCCATACCACAGTCTCTCGAAAAGGATGTACCATGTTCCATTTCTAAACTTGAGTAAAATGATTGAACTTATTTACCACTTCTCTCAAATAGTTCACCCCACACATTGATCCCTTCGATGATCATGAGAGAGATCAACTCATCAAAATCTCAAAATGACTTTCATATATATATAGACATAGCAAATGATTTCTAAGCCTTGACAGTATTAAGGCCATCCAAAGTAGATGAAACCAAATCATTGTCATCAACCATTGTATCAATCATGGCCAAAGCATCTGCAATGATCATCACCTTCAAAATATACTCATTAATAGAAATTTTTTCTTTCTTCAAAGTATTCAACCCTTGCTTGAGTTGAATTTTCCATGCCTTCCTATTTATTGAAAGCATGTTCATTAAAATGGTCCAAGCTGCATGTGAAGTTTCTGCATTTCTGATATATCCCAATATAATATTATCAATGACTACAAAAAGCCAATACATCACCATTTTTTATTTTGAATTCCATTCTTTCTACGCTTTTAATTCATCTACAGTCATAGGATTACTCAGCTCTAGCTCTTTATTTACGTGAAATGGACTCGTAATGGCCCTGCGCAATAAGGAAGTTCATCACACAAAACTTCCATGATGGAAAATTGTTCTTGTCCAGCTTCTCAATGATGGGATTTCCATTGTTATTTATCACTATCATAGAATTGATACAAAACACAAAACAAGTATTCTACAACCTTTCACAAAAAGTGCATATCGATACACTAAGTAGCCTTTTTAATTGACTACTCAATAGTACATTGAGTATGCAACTTGTTGTAGATAAAACTTGTGTTTGATTCCTGGGAAACACCTTAGAACTTGCAAATTTGAAATCTATAACCTATGTATCCATTTTTGATAGATACATCCAAAACTGCAATATATCTTGAAACTATTATTTGCAAACTTGTGGATCTTAAATGAGGCCCAAAATTGCCTCAAATGGCCAAAAACGTATATGACTATCTTGCAAAATATACAATCCTTTGTTTGCACATCAAATCTCACAACAATCTAAGATTGTTGCTATGTCGTGAAAAATATATAATCTATGCCTCCACATGCACTATCTAAGAGAGAAAGTGGAAGAATGGGAGAGCTTCTTACTCCTTGTTTGCTTGCTTGAATCCTTGCTTCTTCTCCTTCACTTTAGCCTTCAATGCTAGCCTCTCTTAATGGCACCACTCTAAGAATGGGAGAGCTTCTTACTCCTTGTTTGCTTGCTTGAATCCTTGCTTCTTCTCCTTCACTTTAGCCTTCAATACTAGCCTCTCTTAATGGCACCGCTCTAATACCATAACAAGAATCATGTTATGGGGAAACTTGTTTGAGTTGTTGTGCCAAACGCACACTATACACAAAAGGAGAAGCTTACTCAAGAACACAAGAAGAGAGACAGAGGAAAAAACACTTTCTTACTCATTTTTTCTTATTCTTCCACCCATAATACAATGTATACAAATTATAAATAAGATACAATTTAAAAAAAAGTTATATACTAAGTTAAACAGTGTATAAGTAACTATACTAATCAACTAGTGCTATAATTATGTCATACAAGTAGGTGCAGCAAACTAAATATAATAGTTGATAAGTCACTGGCCATGTGAGGAACATAATAACCATCAAAGTGCTAAGTACAAATGTGCATAAGAGTCTCCTTTAGCATTGCATTAATCAATGCATCTCTTTCTTTAACATCAACCTACATAGTAGCATCCTCAATCAAGACCTCTACATCTTCACATTTCTCTAGGACTACATTTGATTCTACAATTATAGTAGCATCAACTTACACATCGGATAGTTTAAAGAATCCTGAGAAAAAATCTATGCAACATCAGTAATCTTTGACTTTATGTCTACTTTTGCATTATACTTTGCAACTTTAGCATGTAGCAGTGGAAACTCAAATAGTTCAATAGACAAATTATGATTTTTTATACAAATTTTAGCTCTTTGGGCACACTTATATTCTTCCTAGACTTTAAAAGCATACATATAGTCATCCAAGGATATTCCATATATTTGTGGAATCTCCTAAAACTGTTTCTTAAACACCACTTTCATCAACATATTCAAAACATTCAATCCTACAATCTTCTTAGATATCGAATTGTTGCATCCTTTTACCAAAAAAATTGACATAGTTACATACGTCGTGTCCATTAAATATGCCTAGTTGCTCTTTAATCATCTCTTGTGCTTCCATTGCCAAATCCTATATCCTCTCAGGTTCTCAATTAGTAATTTCTTGTTCTTGCATATTTATGACTTCATATGGTAACTGCATTTGTACTTCCAATATTAATATTTGAATTACATGTATCCTACAATCCATATCCAAATCTTTACACTTAACTACATGTATACACTTTTTCAATAACTAGGTCCGCTCCTCCCTACTACATTCCTTATTAAGTCCTTGTTAGCTTCATGATTCCTAAGTCTACCATCCTTCAACCTTGTCATGACATCTCACATCGGGTTTTAATACTCATGTCGAAAGGATGCAGATGTAGGCCAATAAGAGGTGGGGTCTCTACCAAGAGATTCAAGAAAGAGGAGGAACATTGGTAGTATTAGCTGAACAGGAAGAGATACTTTCAATGTTATGCACAACACTATGAGAAACCTGGATTACAATCCCAATCAAATACTTTGAACCCAAGTCACAATTTCATATGAGAATATCCTCAATGTTAACCCTCCACTTCATCCAAGTGCTTCCAGGGATTAGTAGTGGTCGACATTAACCCCAAACTCTACTTAGCCCTCCACTTCATTTGAACATAAAACTTCTCAAGAGTGATAAAAAATAAGCCTCGGTAGTTAACACTTATTAAGTCACTTCAAAAATTGAAGTATGTTTTGTAAGACGAGGTAAAGCCTAACTTCCTTCATTGCATTCTTTCCATAAAGCATTGACCAATACATACATAAACAAAGTTAAGATGAACTATGATAGCTACATCAATTTCTCCACTTCTCCAATATATGCAAATTAAGTATAGCGTGATTCTCCTCTTAGGGTAGGCTTACCCTTCTCTTGTTGTCACTTGTTTCTTTCCAAGGTTCCTTAGTCAATAAGATGCCCTTGCTGAATGGTAGCTATGATAACAAGGAACTTTCAACTATTGATGGTAGTAGCAAGGACCATAGACTACACAGAAGGAGTTCATCATAGTGTTAGCTCTCATGATAAGGCCAACAAAAGGATTAGCTTTTGTACTTTTCGTTAGGGGAGGGTAGGACTTGAAATAGTGTTGCCTTTACTCAATTGTCTTCTTGAGAATAGAAGCATGGAGAGAGACTTGGCTTGTTGCCACCTTGAAGTCAAGTTTATAAATCTAGTGGAGTATATCTTGAAGGTAGTGTTGTAATTGTAGTGCTGTATGCACAATGATTTCAACGCAAGAACTGTTGAAACCCTAGTAAAACTTCGGTATGTTGTTAAAATTTAGACTCTTATTATAGACAACCAAGAGTCCATTGACCTGATGCTCCCCTCCTTTCTTTATAGCATTGGCCTCCTTATAGCAAGGTGAGTTCTAATGTAGTCTAGGGAATACACAAAAGGAAAAATAGGAGGGAAGACACACTGGCTACTCTTGTGAATAATAGTATTCCCACATTCCCCCACATGAAGATCCTTCTTTATGAGAATGCAGGTTCCACCCCCACCCTCCTTTGGGTTCCTAAAAGCATGCAAGGAAAATCCCTTTTTTTCCCACAATGCATGACAATATATATTAAATACTTATTTTTCTCCTTCTCTTTCTTTTTCTCCAATTCAAGTATTATTCACCAATCAAGCATATTTGAATGAAGGTTGAGCTTTTTCCCATCCGTGTCCATGTTATCATTCACCACCCTTATGGCCACACAACTTACATCCACTGGATCATGTATGGAGGTGTTCTCAAAAAAGCCATAAGCTACCTTCCTCATATATAGTGATCATGAACCATTCCTTCTATTCTTCCAAAGATGTAAAGGTACTAAAAAACAATGCTAAAAGCATGTACTCATTAGTCGTACAATGCCATCCATTTCACCATTTAAAAAAATGGGCCATCAATGCATGAGGTCTTATTCATCTAACTTAGATAATCTATACAATCAATCTCACTAGCCAAAACAAAATATATGGATAGTGTCCTTGACTTTGGCTACACAAAATATCTAGCTCATGTCCTTTTTCCTAGGGTTTTCATAAGTGGATGCACAACATCACGACATCCACCCTCTTCGAACCTATATATCCCTCTGATGTGCCACACTATGTAGCCACCTAGATCAAACACTAATATGATCATGACCTTCTTTTTTTGAATAAGCAACCTCCCACTAGGATCAAATAGCCAAGTCATTGGTATATTCTAGAATACATAACAATTCCAATCTCTAATTCCACCTAGATCATAAGGCATTGATAGTGCATGACATCCCTCATTCATATAGCCTTCCATGATTAATACCCATGAACTCATTAGATTCTCTGAGATCAAAGGGTAACCCAAAATATTAGTGTAACATCCTATATCCTTAAGTTTGTGCATGGTTGGAGCATCCATGTGCGCATTGGTGTATTCATCTAAAGCATATATTTCTTTCATACCTTCAACTCTCATAGCATCATCCATCTCTTGCATATTAGCATCGATATGATCCATCATCACATCCCCATTAGAAATTTTACCAATCACATCAATAGACCATGGATCCACATTATCAACCACAGCATTTGTAATAGTCTCCTATAGCATTACATCTATCAATGCATCTATATCCTGAGCATCAATCTGTATAACAAAAACATAGCAGTATCATGAATCAAAACCTCTACATAATCACAACCCTCCAACACTATGTCTAATTCTATAATTATAGGCAATATGTCCATAAGTATAGCATCCACCTTTGTGTTAGATAGTAAAAAATCGTCCTTAGAAAGAATCTCTCCATCATCAGTTATCTCTGGCTTTGTATCGGTATTTGCATTATCCTATGTCACTTCAACAACTAGCAGTGGAAGCTCAAATAGTTCAATAGATAAATCACGATTTTCCATACAAATCTTAGCTTTTTGGGCATATTTACATTCTTTTCAATATTTTTGAGCATGCTTGTAGTCATCCCAAGTTATACCATACATCCATCATATCTGCTTAGCTTTTTGGGCAGATTTACATTCTTTTCAATATTTTTGAGCATGCTTGTAGTCATCCCAAGTTATACCATACATCCGTCATAACTCCTAAACTTGTTCCTCTAACCCGTTCTCGCACGGAATTTGTGTGAGGATTCGTGAAAGTCACTCACCGCAGGGATGGTTTGCGATGGGAGAACTCAATGTAAAATAATTATCCATAAGAATTTTAGTTTGAGAAAAAAAATTCTTTGATTAAAGATATAGACAAGATACAAAATCAAAATACTCTCGGATATGATCAACAGACATAAGCTCGATATGGAACTTGTCTCTTTTAAGCAAGCAAAGGTTCATTGGCCAATTAAAAGACAAGGTTGTTCTTGGGTTACAACAATATTTGGTAGCAAGAAATATTCGGGAGTACCATGAAATGGCTCAATGTAATGTACTAAATCTATAGTGAGGCTTCTGAGCCTTGATTGTGTAGTGAATTGATGTGACCTCATCAAGTTTGTAGTACCCTTTCACATCATTTGTGGCTTTTTGGGCATCGTTTACGAATATCTACACTACCTTCACACCACTACCTTAATTGTCTACAACTCGGCCACCAATAGAGATCCCAGTTACTCGAAATGGCTCAATGATAACAACATTATCATGACCAATAGCTACTTCAATGGAAGCATGTGAAACATCAAAGACTGTAATTTCTCCCTTGTAATAAGGCACAAGCTTGTACTGTCCACAAGGCACTGAACTGAAAATAAACTTCCCATTTGCATCTGATACAGCACAGCATAAGGCTTTCTCATCAAATGGTGCATCCTCATGGCCTTCACGGCATACATGCTTTAATGTTGTACAATGTGTCCTAGCAAGAAAATATGGTTTGAAATAGAACTTCGTGCTCAATCATTTATGATTTGAAGAGGACATGCAAAATCGAATCCATGCTATGCAACCAATCAAGTGATGATCCACACAACATTTATGAATGCACTGAAGAAAATGTGCCTAGCCTATCTACATGTGCTCATGCCTCATGCAAAAATGCAAATAAAAAAACACACACAACAAAAAATAAATTCCTAATGACGTTGACTAATGATTTCAAATTCCTGGTGAAAAACTCCACCCTTAGGTTCGCAATGGTGGATGCGCAGCGTCGCGACACCACTTTCATCAGTGCATTCTAAACATTCAATCCTATAATCCTCTAGGACATCAAACTATTGCATCCTTTCTTCAAGAGCTTCGAGGTGGTTACATACGTCCTATCCATTAAATAGACTCACATTCTCTCTTCCATTGCCAAATTCTCCATCTACTTAGGTTTTTGTTCAGTAATTTCCTATTCTCGCATATCTATGACTAGATACGGTAACTATATTTTTACTACCTCAATAAATTTTTGAACTACTCATACCCTACAATCCATATCCAAATCTTTATGCATAACTACATGTACACACTTTTCTAGTGACTTCATCCACTCCCTACTACATTCCTCTTAAAGTCCTTGTCAGCTTCATGATTCATACAGTCCCCATTCTACAACCTTGTCATGGCATCTCATATTGGATTCAACATTGATATTGAAAGGACATGCACTGGTGGCCAATAAGATGTGGAGTATCTACTAAGAGATTCAAGGAAGAGTGGTAGAATTAGTTAAACAAGAAGAGATGTTTTGAATATTATGCACTATATTATGAAAAACCCAGATTACAATCCTTGACAAGAGATTAGAATCCAAATCACAAATTAATATGAGAATATCCTAGATGTTAGCCCTTTGATTCACCCAAGGACTTCCATGGATTAGGAGTAGTCGATGATGCTAACCCCAAACTATGCTTAGCCCTTCACTTCATTTGAGAATAAAATTATTCAAGAGTGATCAAAACTAAGCCCTTGTCATTAACCTTTATCAAGTCACTTCAAAACTTCAAGCATTTTTTCTGACATGACTCATAGAACTCGCCCACTTCCTTCATTGTTTTTTTTACTGTTGTAAAGCACTGAACTACACATAAACAAAATTAAGATGAAAAGTGATGGCTACATCAATATCATTTCTCTACTTCTCCAATGCATGCAAATTAAGTGTAGCTTCCTTTTCCTCTTAGGGTAGATATACACTTCTCTTGTTTTCACATATTTATTTCTAAGGTTCCTTGATCATCATAAAATGCCATTGTTGAATGATAGCTATGATAACAAGGAGCTTTCAACCCCTTATGGTTGTAGGGAGGAGCATAGACTACACTAAAGGAGTTCAATGATGGCGGTGCTAGCTCTCATGATAAGGATTTTGTACTTTTCATGAGGAGAGAGTAGGACTTGCAACGATGTTGTCTTTACTCGATTGTCTTTATAAATCCAGTGGAGTATAGCTAAAAGGCAACCTTGTAGTCGAAGAGGATCACCATTGAGGTAGGCCACAAGCTATCATGAGGTTCAGATGATTGAGTGTAGAAAGAGCCACTTGATAGGACTTCTTAAGGCTTGTTCGTCTTAAGTTGATCACTATGCCAAGCATAATTGCAATTCCATATGTTTTTTCTTACAAACATGCCTTACAAGCCAAAATGCCAACCTGTAACAGGTTGTGTTGTTGTAACCCAACAATTTGCATGCCACCCTTCTTTAGATTTAGCTCTGATCATGTTGATTGATCAGGATAATTAGCACACATATCATCAACACTTGAATTCGCACTAGATAGATTAGACCAGACAGCTTTATTAATTGTCACATCACTACAGTCGCCTTCGGAATTGTCATGAAGGTGATGTCCTTTCTGAATTACCACCACAGTTGTAGTCCCAATAGATCCACACTAAAGAATACTATCGTCCGGTGATCATGTTCAACACAATCAAAGTTAGAAGCGACTCCAGAAGATGAAGATTGTCACCAAGCACCTCTAGCTCCAGAGAATGGTACATTCCAAAGTATTTGCCATGGTATACACATTGATTTCAACACAAGAACTATTGAAACCTCGATAAAGGCCTGGTAAACCATCAAACTTCAGAGTGATCTTGCAGAATAGCAAGAGTCCAATGAGCTGGCATGCCCCTCCTTTCATTGCACCCCTGGCCTCCCTCCTTAACAAGGTGAGTTCTAACATAGTCTAGGGAATACACAAAAATGAAAGTAGAAGGAGAGATGCACTGGCCACCCTTGCCCATAATAACATTTCCCGAGTCCTCTACATGAAGAACCTCCTTTATCCAAAAGGCATGTTGCACTGCCACCCTCCTAAATTAGGTTCTTGAAAGCATGCAAGGAAAATCCCTCTTTTTCCCACAAAGCATACAAGTAGACGTAAAATACATGTTTTACTCTTTCCCTTTATTCTTCTGCAAGTCATGCATCATTTGCCAATGAACCATATTTCAATGAGGGTTAAGTTATTTCCCATCCTTTTCTATGTTATCATTCACCATGCTTATGGCGATTGAGCTTATGCCCACTGGATTATGCATGGAGGTGTTCTCAAGAAATCCATTCCGTCTTTCCCTCCAAAGATGCAAAGATTCCCTAAAACAATGCTAAAAGCATGTACTCAGTAGTTGTACACAATGCCACATGTTTCAGCATAAAAAACCTTGGGCCCTTCATGCACGAGCCCTTGCTCACCTAGCTTAGAATATCTATACGATCAATCTCACTAGGCAAACCAAAATATATGAATAGTGCCGCTGACTTCGGCCACTCAAAATATCTAACATATCAGTATGTCTGTGGCAAAATACTCATCCTCATCGGTATAATCTTCAAAGTATGTGTCAACATAGCCCTCCAGAAATATGATATGGACGAACATATCGGAATAATTTTTTAAAAATACACAAACAAGCATTCGAATGCATGGTTGCTTGTTTATTATAATATCGAAATGTAATATAATAATGCAGCTAGCTAAGGTTAAGGCTCTCTCTTTTTAAGCTTGAATGAAGCAGCTGTACGGGGTTTTGGTAATGGTAGCTTTTTCGCTGCATTCTAAAGTGCAAAAAGCGGGGGGGGCAAAAGACGGTGGGTGGATCGATGGCCGTGCCGGGCGGGTAGGGTCATTTTATTTTTTCTTCTTTTCTGTTTTTATTATTTATTTATTTTTATTTTCTTTCTTTTCTTGTAGCGGTTTGTTGCTTGTTCCGTTCGTTGTTTGTTAAGTTAGGGTGGTGGAGGTGGTAGCAGGGGGCCGTCCCAAGCCCCCCGCGGCAAGGCTGTCCCCGCGCCTTACCCCCCGCCGAGAGACAGCGCCTCCTCGGACGACAGGTGGCATGGAGAGCTCCCTCGGCCCGGCCATCGTCTCCGTTGCATCATATCCCCACCGACGCGAGGTCTGCAACAAGGAGAGCCCACCGGGGACAGATGAGATGGGAGGCGCCGCTCTCCGCACACTTTATAAGCAAAGCCCGGATTACGCGCCGTTGCATGTGGGATACGCGGGATGCAACAATGTTAAAGGATAAGACATCATATACGTACCGAACGCAATAAGCCTACGTACCGAAGGTTTTCTTGAACATGGAGGGCTTGCTCTCAGAGGATGTGTAGTGTGCTCAATTATAGAAAACTTGAATAGAGCATGGTCCTCGAATAGTACTTGCAAGGTAGGATTCAAAGGGTCTCCTGCATGCTTATGCTTTTGCCACCCCACTCGCTCCATCTCATTTTCTCTTGATGCATCCCCACAGGAATATTCCTCAAAATCAAAATGTTCAAGAACCAATCGAGTGTTGTAGCCATCGGTTTCCTTCAAGGCTGTATACATCATGCAAGGGGGTGCATTCTTATGAAGCATAGGGCTTGTTTTTCATGTCATGGTCCATCGTTTCGTTTCTTTAGGATCTGTAGCATATGCTAGGAGTATCTATAGAAAACTTAGAGATGCTTTCTCATTTTGTAGCATACTAGGGCTACAGCATGTGAGGACTAACACATTGTACAAATTGAGGGGCACATTGCATGATGCTCTAGCTCATGCTTCGTTGACTTGAATTTAAAAACATGTGCATAGCTCTAGCTTCTATTTTTTGAGAGCCAAATTTTGATACTAATCTTACCTTAACTCAAAGTGGTGTGAATTCTTATACTCAATAGCTTCCAATGCATTTCTACGAGCTCAATTTGCATGTGCATGCTTCAAGTCTTTACTTTTGGGAAATGGTTTACTGCGTTCCTTCAAAACAATGTAAGTTTCCTTATCCCGCCTTCTTCGATACACTGTATGCTATGTGCAATATGGCCAATGATAAGGCAACCATGATGTGGCTGAGCATGCATATCGGAAAATCAACAAAAGTTCCTCAATTCAATGCCATGCACATGTTTAGTATTGAAAACGCATTTTGGGGCTAACGTGCAGAGGGGGAAAAAAAGAGACAATAAGCTTCTACCGGCTCTATGATGCACACATGCATGATGATTGAAAAGGTAACTAAGTTGTGAAGGGGCATATGATAGGAGGGGAAACTAGAAGTTTCCAATATCTCCATTGCATGTATATACCCTTCCATAGCACAACTACATGATAATAAAGGGTTTTGTGTATGTGGGTAATTATAATGATATCTCAAAACTTGATAGGATTAAATGGCATGCAAAGGTAAGTGAAGGAAAGATACATATGAGAGAGAGATACACACGTATGCAAAGCATATGGAAGGCCTATCTATTCTAGTTGTTGCTGTTTATAAGCCCGGGGAGTCTACCTTATAGAACATGTAAGATACCACACACAAGCTCAAAGGATAGGATATTTTGTTTGATTTTATTTATAGGATTATATCTATAAAATGGGGTTCTTCAAATAATAATTTAAAAAAAAAACAGGGAAAGATTAGTTTATGGCCTTAGATCATGTAAACAAAGAGTATTTCTTAATAGCCTTTGAGTGCACATTATATAGATGAGTTTTTATAGGTGCACCCCTACGTTTATAAGTCACTGACTTTATCTTCATGTTCAGATTTGTCTAGTAAGTTCCCATCCCAATTGTTATTTTGATTCATGTCACTGGCCTTCAATGTTGCTTTTGCCTAGTTACTCTTCCTATTGTGTTCCTATCATTGTCACTAAAAAACGTTTCTATAAACATTTAATATGTAGGCACAACAAGCAAGATTCTTAGAGAATTTCTAGTTGTAACAACTCTTATATATACAGCCACATGCAAAACATGTTGGAAATACGACAAAAGCGGGTGCATGTAGTATACCCATTATGCTAGCCTTGTACTTCTAAATCTTTTGTATCGTGAATGGTTAATTTAAATCTTGAGACTTGGTGAATTCAATGTTTCATTTAAGAAAAGTGATAAACAAAGCTCCTCTTGAATTTTGACGAAGTTAAAGAGAGTCGTCTAAGACTACCCCTACCCCTTTTGGACATCTTGATTCGCTAATGTAATATCGAATTTTTTGTTCAACTACCACCACTTCGACATGAGAATATTCACCTTATGTTATTTCTTCCATGTAAATGGCTCCACCCAAAAGGTAAGACCCATCAAAGACACGACGAACTATGACAAAATCTTCTTTACTTTGAAGCCACAATAGGCCTACAACCTCCAACTTGTGCTATGGAACATGGGGAATTAGAAACTTTTCTTGTTGAACAAGATAGGCAAGGCCATAACAGGCAATGATATAGCCAAATTGCTGATTAAGTCAGTGTAGACTCATTGGAGGACATCAAGGTCATGAGTAGACTTGCACAAATGCTTGGCTCCATGGCTTTCATTTGGGAGTTCATGCTAGATATTAAGGCCTCTACAATGTGTGCATCATAGAAAAAAGGGGAGATCATGCTTGCCAAAGTTACACAACAAGAATTGGTGGAGCTCGTCCTAGGCATGGACATCGGTTGCTCTTTAGTGCTATCTAGGACAATGATTTTAGAGTCACCACCCAAATCTTCCATGCTACGTTCACTTATGTTAAGCTGATTAGCTATATCCCCAAGGGCTTAATGGAGGACATCATGGTAGGAAGATTAGCCAAGTCAAATTTGAATGAATTTTGGCTTAAGGCTATTACAAAATCCACCATAAGTATTAGTAAAGTTTGATTATTCTATTGTATTAGAGAATTTTTCACACCAATGAGGACTCCAAAATGACAAATATAACGTATTCCAAAATGCAATTTTATTTCGAGAATGTGAGATAAGCCTTTAATATACAAAAATGATAGATTACTCTAACACATATTTCCTTCTTTAACAAACACAATGAACAAATCACTTGAATGCAAGAAGATTCTTACACTTTTATTGTAACTGGAAATACTAGTTTCTTACGAACACAAGTACAAGCATCACAGTTTAAATCCTTTTCCAGAGAGTGGCTGAAGTGTTAACACTCTTAACAATAATATTTTTATTACCTAGATACGCTATTGGAGTGTGAGTGCACATGTCAAATAGCAAAGACTAGGTAGTTTCTATGCTTGTATTGTGAGTTAGTGTGAGCACCTCCAACGCAACACAAGTATACAATACCACAAAGTTTAAATCCATTCGTAGAATGTGATACAAACCTTTAATAGACATAAAAATGGATGTTTTATAGCTTACACTTACTATTGGAATGCAAATGCAAGTCTTGAGGACTAGCAATAGAAAATCCAAGAAAATTGTATGCTTGTATTATGAAGGAAAGTGCAAGCCTCTAATACAACATAACACAAATGAATAATCCTAATATCCTATTTCTAGAGTGCGAGGCATGTCTCTAATCCACACATATACAAAGGGAGACTAAAATTATAAAAATACTTTTAAAGTATGAGGGAGACCTCTAGCACAACAAAAGTATTTAAAATAGAAAATGATTTATAAATTATATTTTAAAATTAAAATAAAATTATCCCTAAAAATGTACCTATGGACTACCATTAGTTGAGTCGGAGGCGAAGCAAAAAGGGAAGAAACTAGTCAAAGGCTTTCAAAATGAATAAAATGTTTTGAAACCTTCATTTATGTACTTAAATTTTTGTTTGTAAGTTTTACAATCAAAAGCTTTTGATCACTACTCCAATAAAAGATGATAATGATGATTGTAGTCTTTGTTGAGATGTGGAGAGAGAAGATATGTAGAGACTCGAGAGGGAGAGAAGAAACACACCATGTAGACTCCCGAGGACTATTTCATATTAATCACAATCTACATATATATATGTGAGACCTAGTCTAGATAGGGTGAGCTATATATAGCTCCAATATCCCCACTCAAACAAAGGTCTCTAGTTGCAGATGAAAAAACCCTTGGGGAGCACAAGGGAAAAACCCCAGCTCCTAGATACAAATTTACAACCATGATCAAGAAGGATTATTGTCAGGATTGTGGGAGAGAAGGAAGGAGTCTCGCTTGAAGCTTTCTTGCTTGCACAATGGGGGAAGACACACAAGGGTGGAGGCTGAAAACAGTTTTCCTCTTCTTAGTTGTGTAAGCCAAAAGAACTCTAGTACAAAGAAATAGAAGAACCCTATATATGGGTCTCAAACCAAACTCAACTAACTAAGGTGGCATACTAACTGAGCCACAAACTAGAGTAGATAAGGACAGCTATAAACCAACCGCGTCTGCAACTGACAAGTCGGTGACATAAATACATAACGGTCACCCTGGCGTATCACGAGTGGAGCTCGATATCTCAACACTCCCCCTCGAGCTCAATCCCAATTCCTGCATACCAAGCAGGTCTCTGAACTTGCGCAACTTCTCTGCGCCCAATGCCTTCGTGAATATGTCAGCTACCTGATCCTCTGTGCTGACATAAACTAGATCAATAAGACCTAGTAAAACCCTTTCTCGCACATAGTGATAATGCACCTCAATGTGCTTTGTTCTAGCATGATAGACTGGGTTATTTGCCAAGTGTATACTAGTCATGTTGTCACAATAAATGACAACTAGCCCATCTGTAGACTGATGCATATCATAAAGTAGCTTATGCAACCAAGCTACCTCACATGCAGCCATTGCTGCACCCCTGTACTCAGCCTCTGTGCTTGACAAGGCAATTGTAGGCTATTTCTTGCTGCTCCAAGTGACTGCAGCACTCCCAAAAGAGAACACATATCCACTGGTAGATCGTCTATCAAAAATACTACCAGCCCAATCAGCATCAGTGTATCCATGTAACTGTATCTGAACCCCAGTCTCATAGAATAGTCCATACTGCAATGTGGACTTCACATACCTGAGTATGCGTCTAGCCACATCCAAATGTGGTTTCCTAGGAGCCTGCATAAATTGACTTACCAATCCAACAGCATAGCTCAAATCTGGCCTGGTAATAGTCATATAAATCAAACTTCCTACTATGCGTCTGTACATAGTAGGGTCTTCTAGAAGCTCACCTGCATCTGTGCTCAGCTTCACATTCTGCTCCAAAGGAACTGAAATAGGCTTACAGCCTGTCATCCCATATTTGGACAGCATGTCCAATCCATACTGCCTCTGCAAGAGCTGAATCCCACTTGGTGATCTAATCACCTCAATGCCCAAGAAATAACGCAGCTCTCCCAAATCCTTCATCTCAAACTTCTACTTCAATAGCATTTTCACATGAAGGATATCTTCATCACTGTCACCTGTCATAATCAAATCATCAACATAAATGACAAGTAGCATAATACCTTTCTCTGTTTTTCTCACATAAAGTGAGAAATCTGCCTTGGAAATATGAAAGCCAATAGTGACAAGATACTGTCCTATCTTGTCAGACCATGCTCTAGGTGCTTGCTTCAAGCCATACAAGGCTTTCTTCAACCTGCAAACAAACTCAGGATGAACAGCATGCACATAACC